>NW_024346667.1:12155728-12412195 GCF_902729225.1 Pteropus medius
TGCTCAGTCTTGTTGCATTTCCCCTTCCTCCTCTCTGCACTTGGGTGTCCGGTTTCACTCTGTGCCTGGGTTCTCACTCGTACATTGCCTTTAGCAAAGTTCTCAACTATTGTTCTGTAATTACATGACGAGTGCCATTAAAAAAGAGAGAGACTGTATATCGTGTCATTTTTAACCGCCTCTTTCCAGAAGCAAAATGGAATAGAACAAAATGCCCATCGTGAGGAGCACAAAGTGCACACATGTTCAGGGAGAGACCGAACAGTCATGTCACAGGTGAGGGGACCGGGATTCTGAGGGCGGGTGCCACGTGTCAAGGTCACTCAGCAGAACAGGGCGTTTGGAACCTTTGGCACCATCCTTCTGCAGTTGGTCATATGGTGACTCAATGGCCCCTGTGTGTCAACGTCTGAGTTCTTTTGGCTTAATCTGGCTCATAACTGATCAAAGTGAGGAGGCAGCAATTCCCAAGCCATCCCCACTCTGGAAACCCTGGGTGGAATCAGCACTTCCTTTTTTGAGATATTTGTGTATGTGTGTGTGCGTAAGACTGTGTGTGTGTGTGTAGGGGGGAGGCTCTGGAATTTTAGAAAGCTCTGGGTGATTCTAGAACATAAGTTTCCTGCTGGCTCTGGGCCCCATTGCCAACCTGGGACACAGGTTCAAGGCTGAAGAGGTCCCTGGGATCAGCGACTTAGATGGCTTATTTCCCAGCACCATGTCAAGGAACGCAGAGGTCACTGTCTCAGTGCCCACTGGGTCTCTGTGACACAGGTGAGAAGCCGTGAGGATTAAATGAGAAAACGAGAAGGCAAGTGCGTTGCACACTGCAGCACGCTACAGCAGCATCTCAACCTTTGTTGTTGTTGTTGTTGTTGTTGTTATTGTTATAGTTTCTCTTAGGAGCCATTTTTAAAAAATATGTTTTGAGTATGTTTTTCCCCCCAGCTTTACTGAGGTATCACTGACAAAATAATTTGTCAATAATTCACAAATAAATATTTAAGGTATATAATGTAACATTTTAATACACATATACACTGTAAAATGATTACCGCCATCAGGCTAATTAACATATCCATCATCTCACATAGTTACCACTTCTATTTGTTTAAAATTAATTTCTTAAAAATTATTTTCAGTAAACAGCTTTGAACTTTTGCTTGATATGGCAAAAGAACTAGTTTGTGAGGAATGTGGGGTGGTCTGGGAGGCCTCTGTGAGCAGGTGGCTCTCCTGGGGATAAGGAGCGAGTCCTGTGTAAGGAAGTGAGAACATTTAAGATCAATCTTAGCAAATTTCAAGTCGTCAAAACAGTACTGTTAACCATAGGCACTGTCCTACACAGCTGATCTCCAGAACTTGCTCATCCTGCATAACTGGAACTCTGTACCCTTGACCAACATCTCTCCAATTCCCCCTCCTCCCAGCCCTCAGCAACCATCATTCTGCTCTCTGCTTGTGTGAGTTCCACTTTCTGAGATTCCACACATAAGTGAGATCATGTAGTATTTGTCATTCTGTGTCTTGCTTATTTCAATGAGCATAATGTCCTCCAGTTCATCCGTGTTGTCCCAAATGACAAGTTTTCCTACTTTTTAAGTCTGAATAACATTCTGTCCTCTCTCTCTCTCTCTCATATATATATATATAAGATTATATATATATAATCTCACCATTTCTTTGCCCATTCATCTGCTGACAGACACTTAGGATGTTTCCACGTCTCGCTGGTGTGAATAATGCTACAACGAACACGGGAGCACAGCTACCTCCTCAAGGTCCTGATTTCATTTCCTCTGGATGTGTACACTCAGAAGGAGGGTTGCTGGATCGTACCGAGGAGCCGTTTTAGACAATTTTCCCTAATTGTCCACCTCTGTCAAATTGTAATACCATAGTGTGCATATCTGATTACATACTGTATGCATACAGTAACTACTTTATACACACATAAGCTTACTCCTTATATTCGATTCAGAACTAAAGATTACTAAATAGAAATTTTAAGATAATTTTAAAAGCTTATAAATATCTAATTTAACGTTATAACTGTACTTTCTGAGTAAATTTTAATGTAATTCATTTCCTTACCTAAATCATAATTGTCAAATTACATATGCAAAGAAGCAGTTTAGGCAAATACAGAATGATAATAGCGATGTAATAAAACCTTCTATCAGTCAAACCTGTCACTTTTGAAAGCAAAATAATTGATAAAATTAATTCCTTAAAAATTATTTTCAGTAAACTTAAGGGGATCCCAGGCCGAGGCCAGTGTGCCCGGAGCCAGGGGCCGGGGTGGGGAGCGACCAAATCAAAATAAAGAATAAAGGAGCCGCCATAGCACTCGGCTTTCGCAGCGTGAGGATGCCCGTGGCACCGTCCTCAGAGTCCTTTCCATGGTATAAACGGTATTTGCCCAACTCTGTGACACAAACCTCCAGTGCAACAGTTGCTCAGGCATCTGTCTCCCCAGTCACTTCGTGTTCCATTCTTATCAGAATCCCTTTTTCACACCCTCACCACCTTCCCAAAGAGTTCGAAGTGGAAACTATAAAGCACAGCTGAAGTAAGGCTCTAAAACAAGAGTTGGAAGGCAAAATATAGGTAAGGAGTTGGGATCATCAAATTTTTAAAAACTGGGGTAAATGTAAGATATTACACAAAATTGGCTTTGAGCTTCCAAGAAACCAAGGTAAAAGGAGAAATGTGATACATTCTAGAGCTTTCAAAGACTAATAAATGACAATATAGAATAGTTGGTGGGACGTGGGCTCTAGGGTCAGAGCGCCTAGGTTCAGAGCCTATATCAATCAGCTATCAGTGTAGCTTCGCCTCAGTTCACACCCGATGCCTGGCCTCTTTGTGCCCACAGGCTGCTCCATCACTGAGGCTGTGACAATCCTAGGGAACAAGCTCAGAGATTACCAGGGGCAGTTCAACACCACCCACCTGCTGGCCCTCTGCGACTACTTCCACAACACCTTCATCCGCCACTACAAACTCTACCAGTATGTCCTGGGCCAGGACCAGGAAGTCAACCTGACTGTCATCCACCTGGAGGTGTGTTTGCCACCCCAGCCCCTCCCACTCTCTGAGGGCATGGACAGGGAGCTGTGGAAGCATGAGCAGCAGGTGGCCGAGCTCAGCATGGCTGAGGTGCAGAAGCGCACCAATGTGCTGCTCCTGAAGGAAACGCTGCACCTGGAGCAGGAGCACATGCTACAGAAGAAGTTCTCGGAGGTGCTCGCACAGCACACCCAGGTTCTGAAGAGAGAGGTAAGGCTGTGCCTTCAAGGTGGGAGGCTGCTCACCTGCCTTGTGCAAACGCCCACTTCTACCAAGAGAACACTCAGGCTGGAGTCAGACACACAGACAAGACCCCCTTGTCTGTTCACGTGGGAGGGGGCAGAAAGAAACCTAGAGTCATTGAGTATCTCCCACAGGTTTTCCATGCGCATTTCACCAAGCAGCCCTGTAAGGTATAGTTCATGTCCCCATTTTAATGATGAGACAACCGAGGCTTCAGAGAATTTAATCAATTTACCCAAGGTCACCAAGCCAGCAAGTAGTAGAGTTTGGATTGAGACTGAGGCCTGGCTGATCCCCAAATCCAAGTTCTTTCCACTGTAGCATCGATTAGTGACAGATTCTACCAAAAAAGACCCCAGACTCTGAACCACCACAAATTCTTTGAGTTCCCTTTGTCTGCCTGCAGAGCCATGTCCATCAAGGCCTGGGGGGCATGATGAAGGATGGGCTGGGGGTGGGGACAGCTCAGGGTAGGCGATGTGATGAGGTGGGCAAAGGGGTGGAGACAGTGATCCTAGAAGAGTCTGATGTGTGGATCTAAGAAACTGGGCTGCCCTCCTGGCAGGTCTTACAGACATCTGGGACTCTAGGAGCCAGAGTCTCCAATGATGAGGTCTTCAGTAAATGTCGACTAGCTTGGTCCCAGGGCAGCCAATCTCTTGAGGGCCTGGAAAAGTCTAAACTTATTTTTCAACTATACATAGGCACCAATATCATCATTGTTACATCGTCTTTGAACACAGAGACATGTGCATGTGTATGTACATGTATGCATGTGTTGGGGGGTGGCGAGTGGGTCTGGGAGTGGGGTTGGGCGTCACAGGGCCTGTGTGTTCCAAAAGGGTTTTGGTTTCTGAATTGTCAGCCAAAGAGTAAATGGCCCTGGAAAAGTATTCCTTTAAATATATATAAAACATTGGGAAAATCTCTAAATAACAATTAATACAACAGAATGAATGATATTCTTATGAGGGTAAGTCTCCCGGATAAATAGCACATTAGACTGCCACATAATCTTAGTGCATTAAGATGTCCAACAAGGACCCAACAGAACCCAAGCAACAGCCTGTCTCCACTCCCTTCCAGGGACCTTGCTCTAGAATATGTGGGCAAGGTCACAGGTAGAAGGCACTACTGCCCATCCGGCTCCTACCTCCCCCACACCCCGGCCCCAGCACACACACACAAACAATACCAAGGTCATCATCATCATCACTATCATCACGGTCACACAGTCATCACACACACACAGAGCTGTTCCTCCCTGCTCTTCCCAGCTCCCCTGTGGGCCTCTATCACTTTGTTACTGATCCCAGCCTCATGGATTGTGGGCTAGAGTCCTCTCACTGTGTGCCCCAGTGGTATGCCTGAGCTGGGGACATTCAATACCATAGAATCAACATGATGCATCCTCTTGGAAGACCCTCCTCCCCAAAGATTTAGGGGGAAAACATTCTGGGGCAAATGTAAGATTTTGCAAGAGATTCTAAGTTAAAATGTGAGATCTCAAAGAAAGGTCTTCTGGATGACTGGATACTCCAAGTACGTCCCCCAGTATCCCCCAGGGCAAGTCCGACCTCTCATCTGCTATTTGGTTGCTCAAGGAGAGAAATTGGAGAAACACAATTACACACTGTTCATGTCTCTGGGATTCCACAATGCCGTGATCCTGATCGAGATGACAGAGAGGGTCTCCCGTTTAAAACGGCAGATAGAGGCTGGCTGGTTGGGAAACACACACACACCCTGAGCTAGTCCCCACCCCCTCCAAAGAAGCTACTAAACTTTGAGACGTGAGGATGAGATGAAGGCAGGAAGGGAAGGAAAGAGAATGATATCCAAATAGAGATTGCACTGACCAAAATACGAGGGTTAACGGGCCCCCTGGGGCCCGAACAATGTTAGTAATAAATGACACACTTTAACAGGGCGATTGCCACAGTAGGCATGAAGGAAGAAAGAAAGAAGCAATTACCGGAATCCCAAAAGACAGATGTAAGAGAGGCCACAGGACAGGAAGTGTGGCTGTAGGTAGAGGCTCATAGCAATGGCCAACCCAGGGCTGGTCAGGAGGAAGGTGAGGGATCTCATTCCTCTCCCATGTTCAGATCTCCTGTCAGGACCTCCCATCGAAAGAACTCAACCAGAAGCCAGAGGTCAAGGTGGCCAGTCAATGCTGCCCTTATAAGTCAGAAATGCAGGGCACAGAGATGGGTAGAGAATGGTGGAAAGGAGATCTGGAGGGGGAAATGGAAGGTCCTGGCACACAGTAAAAGGAGCTGGCCACTTGAGAATTGGATCCTGTTGATCTGTAGATGGCTTTAACCCTCTCCTGAGCCCTGTTCTACCAGCCATGTTTTGTTTCTTCCAGGAATTAGAAAACCTTGTCCAAGAGGCCATTCGAATCCAGATTGAATGTCTAAAAAAGCTGCTACAGTATGAGATACAGATAACTTTTGATATTTTGGACCTGAAACTTCAGAAGAAGGCTTTAAATCTCAATGCTCCTGTTCCTTTCCCACTCTCAATCACTGGCCAGCCCGGCCAAGATGAATCTCTTAAGTTCAACAAAGCAAACAAAGGAAAGAAAGCGAAAGCCAAGAACTAGAAGGCCCCTGGTGCCTATTGTCTAAAAACTCTGGTTGAGGAAGAACCATTGACAATTATGAAAGTTTTATGTGATATGCTCAACAGATCGGAGATTTCTAGTGATTAAAAGAAACAACACTTATCATTTTACCTCTATCTTTTTTCTGGAAACTGTCTTCTACCACCTGAAAATCTAACCCAAATAGATTTTTCCTGTGTGATGGCAAAAGGCTGTCCTTCTCTGCTAAGTACAGAGCTTTGCGTCCGGCAGGCAGGCAAACGCCGCTTGTTGACTAAGCCTGAGCTTAGACGCTGAAGACAGAATTACCAACAGGGGGTTGAAGCAAGTAAGAGTGAGGGTGGCACCAGACACCAGGAAGGACTTCCAGCTGACACGGTGGTTCTGTAGCTGGCATGGGGCAAACAGGTCCTGGGATTCTGTCGCCTTTCTGAGCTTTGTGCAACCGCAGCTGCTCTGCACGTACTGGTTTTCCTGCTGGAGGACCAAGGGCCACGTACCTCCAGGAAACTCTTCCTCCTGGAAGAATCTACACTGTTTAGACTGAAGCAGGAGAGCGAGTGCTGTCTTGGGGGTCAGAGATCTGGCTTCTCACCCGGCTCTGCCACCGGTCTGCTGCGTGACCTTGCGTGTGTCCCTTTCGTCTCTGGGCTCCAGATCTCTCTTCTCTCCAGTGAGGAAGTTGCTGGCTGGCGTCTAAAATCCTCCTCCCACTCTTACATCCTAGGAAAGAGACAGGGCGAGTTTCGCTGTTCCTACTCGTCAAGGGGTTCAAGGTTCAAGGAGGTGTGGAGTATTTACTCAAAGTCACTTAGTGAGGCAGTGAAGGAACCAAGACTAGAACTCAAGTCTCTGGACTCTTACTTCCGGGCTCTTTCACCTGCAGCATTGTGCTTCGAGCAAATGGCCACACAAATCCTATAGTGATTGGCTTACCGCAGCCATAGAATTGACTGAGATCAGGGCAGAAAGGACATTGCCACTCGCTGCTTCTTCCTAGGCCAGCCACCTGCTCTGTTACCTCTGTCATCTGCTCCACGCCACTTGCTCACGATGGGATGGGCCACGGTGCAGCTCTCCTTGTCATTACCGTGCCCATCTCTCCATGGACACAGCTGCTTTCTAGGCCTTGTCACCTAAGGTGTGCCTGGGTATGCTTTTGAAGGCCAGGCTGGACTTAGGTAGAGAGAGGGAGCCCCAGAGAGGGCATGTCACCAGCCCTGGAGCCCTCTGAGAGAAGTCCAGGGGACATGAGAACCCGATGGGGAAGAGGGCCTTGCCAGGAACACTACTCCAGACTCTCTCCTTGTCTTACCTTGATGCCATAGTGAAGGGGATTTATACCTGAGATGTTTGATAAGCTTCTCAATACCTCGCTGAACAGAGGAAGGCTGTCCCAGCATTTCCTTAAAATTTTTATCCTTCATTCGTCCACTTAGGTTGTCATCCTTCATTCCACAAACATTTTTTACCATCCAAATCTACTGTGCAAGTGAAACTGCTGTGGCCCAGAGGGAAGTGTGAAAGCTGCCATGCAACCTGTCTGTGTGCATGCACGTACAAGCGATATTATTATTGATGTGTGTGTGTGTGTGTGTGTGTGCCGCGCGAAAGGCTGGCTGATCTTTTCCACCTTCAGTCTGAGGCCCCTCACCGGCCGAGAAAAGGGCATTTCGGGTCCCCATTTTAAACTACAAAATTGCCAGTGAGCTTTGGCTTTACTGTTATTCCGAGAGGCGCTTCGAAGCTTTTTTAATCACCAGACATTTTTTGGCTTGCAATTCGGCTCACAAACTTTTTTTTTAATTTCCTTTAACTTCTCACTGCACACACCTACCAGAGTAGAAAAGACCCCACTCTCTCTCACTTTCCACACACACACTTTCCCATGCACACACTTCTGGTGCTTTAGAGAGACCCTCGGGACCCCCATGGCTTTGAACCCTTTCAGACTCAGGCCATCCAGACCCTGAGTGTGGGTAGTGGACTACTGGTGCTGTCCTCCTCTCTAGACTTGGGCCTCCCCCAGGAGGACTCTTAATGTGAAAGCCCCAGTCACCACTCCAAGGGCTAGACCCCCAGCCTGGCCAGGGTCATCATCCTAGCACCAGCCAAGCAGCCAGCAAGGGAGTGGGTGCTGCAGAGGCTGCGAGACGGAGAAGGTGGTCCCTGCAGCCTTGTGGGGTCAGCCTGCAGGGCACCACTTCGCTCTCAGGGGTGGCTTGTTCTCTAACCTGGAAGGGTTGGGATTGAAGCTACAGTTTCAGCCACACAGAAGGTACAGATGTTAAATAATGTCTGGGAACTGAAGGAAGGATGAATGAATGAATGAATGAATGAATGAATGAATGAATGAAAAATTTAAGAAAGTCCTGGAACCTCATTCCTCTGTCCACAGAAGCTCATCAGACTTCCCAGCATCACACTTGCCAAGGGCAAAAGTGGAGTTAGTGGAAATAGGAGCCCATCCCGCCCTGCCTTGTGGAAACCTCCACCGAGTTAAGTTTCTGCCTTATGGAAGATCTCCTCATCTAGCAAAGGAGACCAACACCCCCATACCCAGATGACTTCCAGAGTCATTTGGTGTCATCTGCTCAAAGACAAGCAGAGGGGGCCTGGGGGGGATTGGTGTCTGAGGAAGAAGGAACCCCAAGGCCAGCCTGACCCAAGAAAAACCAGACGGACTGTGGAAATGTCGAATTCCAAGCACAAGGCCTTGAGTAGACTTAAGAAGTCACCCTCCTCCTTCAGCTCCTACCCAAATGTGTACACGTCCTGGTTATAGCACTTGTGAAATGTCTATTTCATGTGTAGCCGAGTTGCATTTATGAAAGAGATGGGGACAGGGAAATCACAAGGAACCAGAAATGAGGAGGGAAGCCACAGTGACGAGTAAATTCAAGGCCTCCTCGGGACAGGAGTGGAGGCCTCAAGCTCCATACACCATGGGAGCTAAAACTGGGCTTTCAAGGTGAGAACAGAGAATGGGTGGTCCCAATGGGAAAGCCCCTCTCTCTCCCCCACCTGAAGAAGTGGCACCAGGCAACCTTTTGCAGCAACTCGTGGAGGACCCCACATCTGCTGTGGGAGGGCAGAGTCCCCACCTATGCTCCCACACTCAGGCAAGTCCTGGATGCTGACACCACCTAGGCGTGGAAACCCCAAAATGGGAGAATGCCCTAAAACTGGGCTAAGATTAGAGTATCCTTTAAAACCCAAGGATAAAATACCCCATAGGTGAGGTAACCATATGTCCTGATTGACTCCTAGTGTCCTGGTGTCCTGCCTGGTTTGTCATGGTTTGGTGGAGTCCTATTCAGAATTACTTGAAAGAATCCAGAATGGGATTGGGACCCCTCCACTTGCACTTCCAGCTTCTGCCAAGACTGCATATCATGGTGTGCGAGTTGCATGTGTAGTGACTTTTCACCTCAACTGGAAGCTAAATTCGGAAGGCGATGAGGGCTGGCCTGACTCTCCTTCCCACATTTTCTTGACTCAGTGTAACCTTCTCAGAGGCAGCTCATGCAGCTAACCAAGACAGTGAAATGTACGCAGATACAAGCAAATGATGAGAGCTGATCTCCCCTCTGGGGTGGTGCTAAGAGATGGACTCAGTGTTGCTGCTCCTGCCAGTTGAGTCACAGCCTGCGAGATGCATGAAGCCACCAGGTTCCAGAGTCAGCGGGGAAGGTGGGAGTGACAGGTGAGAGGTACATGCATGATGAGCAAGAGCTAGAAGGCAAGAGTCAGACAGCCAGCAGGAGCAGCCTTGCTGCAGAGACTTTGCCATTTACTATCTGGAGTGAATCTACGACTGTTTATCTTGGTGTTTGCTATGGCATTTTCATTTTTCAATAACTCTTAGTAGCAATGAGTTCGACAAAAAAGGAAAGTACATGAGTAATAAAAATGTAAATTATCTTGATTTTCTCTTTTTTGAGAAAATTAATGATGAAACTGTAACATGTGCAAAATGGTTATCTGTGTTAACCATCCACCTGAGAATCACAGTGATGTCAACAATTACATAAAAAAAACAAGACACAAATCTGCTCAAGAAGCATCAACGTTTAACCAAAAAGTCATCAGTTACTTTAAGAAGACTGTCTAAAATCCTGGCCAAACATTATTCTGGGTGTTTTTGTGATAAATCCTGGCCAAATATTATTCTAGGTGTTTCTGTGAGGATGTTTTTGGATGAGATTAATATTTAAATCAGTAGACTAAGTAAAGCAGATTGCCCTCCATAATGTGGGTGACTCTCATTCAATCAGTTGAAGGCTGATTAAACAAAACACTGACCTCCCTTGAATAAGAGAGAATCCTTCCTTCCTGATGGCCTTTGAAATGAGACATCAGCTCTTCCTGTTTCTACAGCCACCTGCCTGCCTTTGGACTTGAACTGAAATATCAGCTCTAAAGATTTTGAACTTGCCAGCCTCCATACTCATGTGAGCTAACTCCTTATAATAAGTCTCTCTAAATATACATATAGATATATGTAGATATATAGATACAGATATATAGATATAGATAGATATAGATATATAGAGATTGATATAGCGATAGAGATAGAGATAGATAGACATAGATATAAAGATATAAATATAGACATATTAGATACTGGAATATGGGTAAGGAATCAAGTCCTCATTCTTCTCAGACAGAGTACTCAGAATGGAGTAGGATCTTAGGCCCTAGTCATCCTCACAGAACTCAGGTACAGGGCTAACAACAAAAATATTGATGGTACCTGACACCTATAGCCCTATAAAATAACACTACACCTCAATGGGCATTTACAGTTTGACTGTCCAGATCAACAACTCTGAAGATCTGTTCTCCACCTCCTGCCCCAATCAGGTGGTTCTGATGAGGACTCCCAGCTACAGTGCCTCCCTCCCTGGCCAAAAGATGAGCACATGCCCCCAGTGGACCAATCATAGTCCTCCATTGCTTTTGGCCACAGTGATTGGTCTAGGCATAGGCACATGACCCAAAGCTAGACCAATCAAAATACTTTATCCTTACCCCACCCACCACATCCCCAGCCACGGTGATTGATTCAGGAATTTTTCTACCTACAGCTGGCAAATTTCTCTCTCTCTTGGTTGTGAGGCTGTAGGGATTCTAGTAGGTCAGAGCAGCTGGTAACTCTGATTCCAACCTGAGAGAAGGAAGGCAGCATGTAAAAGGAAGCAGAGGAGGAAAAGGAGAGATTGACTGAGAGGTTACTCCTTAATCCAATCACCCTGGAGGCAGCCTCCACCCTGGCAGTGGTTTGAGCCAGCGTGCTCACACCTATTATCTGACTGAGGTCAGTGAGACAGGCAGGGCAGGGAATGCTTCCTCCATCACAGATGAGGAAACTGAGGCTCAGACAGGTGAAATGATTGCTCAAAGTCATTTGGCTAATAGGGGGTGAAGCCATAACTGAAGCAACCAGAATGTCTACCCTCCTTCTGGATGAGAGTTCATATCTCATCCACTGCCTCAAAAGGCACAGTCCCTGTAGCCAAGACCACCGCCCTGCCCACATGTGTACTGGCTCCTGGGTATAAGTCACCCTTTTTGTTCTGGACTCTGAGCGAGACCACAGCATCTACTCTTAGGTGGAAAACTACTCAGGGCCCAGGGAGCAGAACTTCTCCTCTGACAACTTGCACACACAAAATCAAATGGAGGATTTGAGCAACGCTGATCAGAATTTACCAATCATCATTGTTCTCTCTTCAGAAAACTTTTACCCCAACAGCAGCGTCAGCATATTTTACTCATTCCATAGCATTTCTACCATAAAATGCATTAAGTCTAAACTTCCGTCAACCATCAACATTTTATTATTATAGCTCACAGTGGAACTTGTAAAATGTCCTTTAAAGAGCTCAAAGGGCTTTCTGACATTTTCTGTAAAGTTCTTTCATACCTACTCCAAAAGGTGAGAAAAAAGAGAATGTCCTCAGTGCCCACATTTTTAAAATGAAGAGCAAAGTAAAACTTGTATCCTTCTTGAGGCCCCTTCCTGCTCCAACATTCTAAGAACGTGGCGATGTGGCTCCCGGCCAAGTGTGCAAGGCACCTGGGTTAGAGTGAGAACAGGGACAGTTTTCTGAATCTGGTACAATATGTTATCAGGCTCCACTACCCCAGAAGAGTTTCTCGGGAGACTGTCCTTCACGGTACAGCTGAGGAAACTGAGTCTCAGGGAAAGGAAAAGATTCACCCATGGTCGCCGTCATGGCGACAGGCAGGGCAGATACCAACCCAGTGCTCCAGTTCTCAGTGTGGACCTTCCCACCGTGCTGTGATGCTGGCAGGAGGAATGCAGGAAGGGCTGCCTTCCCCATAAGGAACTCCTGTCTTCAGTGTCCCTTTCAAGTCTTTATCCCCCGGAAATGCCACACTCCAACCTGATGTAAGCAGCTATTGAAATCTCTTCAAACACCGAGCCCAGGAGGGAGCCTGTGAAAGGGCCGAGGGTGTCAACGTGGGGGAGAGGCTCCGACTGGACCCAACCAGGTCTGTGTGTGCAGCTTTGCCTGTTTCGTGTTTGTGCCCATCGTGGCCACATGGCCCAGCCCAGCACTCCCATGACTGTCTCATCAACGGTGTGTTGCTTCCCCATTTTGGGAGCAATGGTGAAACCCCTGGAATACGCATGGCATATAGGAGAATGCAAAAATAACAATAAAATAACATCTCTAACTTAATATTCAGTACCTACCTAGTGCCGGCTACTTTATTTCATTATCCTCATTGTACAGTTGAGGAAATTGAGGTTTGGAGGAGTTGAGGACTTACCTATTGTTCCCAAGCTCATGAGTAACCTGTTGGGATTCAAACCCAGGCCCATCTCACCGAATCCTCACCATCTACTGTTTTCCCTAAACCGGTTGTCACACTGATGTGATCCCTCCCCTCTAGGAGGTTCAGTCTAAACAAGAGGCTGAAACACAGCACACTTGGTCTGGAGAGTGTTGTGTGACCGAAGGCTACAGGCCCACGGGCATGGGGTGGGCCAGTCACAGAAGAAGCAGGACTCAGGCCTAGGAGGGACCTCAGGACCCCAGGAGGGCACAGGAAGGTCGGCTTCGGGAATAGGAGGCTTCAGAAAGAGGGAGGGCAGGTCAGGGCACTGGAGCAGGCAGAGTGCCCACCTGAGCAAAGGCTGTGCTGGGAAGAAGGGCGGATGGTTAGAGGTAACCTGACCGATGGAATCCAGGGACTTGAAATGTCCTGCCAGGAGGCTGGGGGGGGAGGTCTCTGTGCTCAGTTTACACTTAAAGGAAGCAGGGAGCCTGTGTGAGCCACATTTTTTTGTGGCCCTATTTGTTTTCAAATTTGCCTGTTCAAGAGGGCATGGGCTTGCTCCTTGCAAGCCCATACAATGCAGACAAAGATTGGGAGAAGAATATGGAAAGAGTCTAAATTTGAGTGATGTTTTCAGGGTTAGGAGCCCAGATGGTCAGGGACAGGATGAGGCAAAAGGAAAAGTGCTCATTTATTAAGCGTCTGCTCTGAGTCACTCGATGACAGCAGGGAAGTTCAATCCACCCATCTACCCTCTGAGGGGCTCTCAGTGTCCCCATTCTTCCAGCTGAGCAAACTGAGGCTCAAGGAAACTAAGAACCTCACGCTAGGGCTCCCAGCCAGCAACCAGAGGGCTGAGAGCCAGGCCCAAGCCTCTGCCCTCCTACGAGCCCTTTCTCCCCACACAGCAACGAGCTAGAAGGGCTTCAACCTGGAAAGGTGCAGGAGACAGGAAGGCCACATCCTGCACAGTCACAGTCTGGCTGGAGAAAGGAGACGCACACAGGAAAATACCATCCAAAAGCCCCCTGTGAATTTTCTAGCAGAGGGAGCCATCTCTAGGCCCAGGGACACCCCAGGGCCTTTGCCCCTCCTTCCAGGAAGAGAAGTTTCCGCCCTGAGCAAGACAGCGCACGTCAGAGGCTGAGATCTGGCAGCCCTCGGCCCGGGCCGATTCCCAGCACTCTCAGGGCAGCTGGGCCAAACTGCTGACTCATGGAGCAGCCCTCAGACAAGTCACTTCCCTCCTGGGCACCCGTGGCATTGAAAGTGGGCATCCCAGTGCTCCTCGCTGCTCACAACCTGTGCCAGGGGACCCTTCTCGCCAGAGCCACTGGCAGCTGGTTGAGTGCAGAGGGAGGTCAAGTGATACCGAAGGGCTGGAAACATGGCGTCTGAAAACTGATATTCAACAGAAAATATAACCTACATTTAGAAAGTGAAAACAATGCCTACTTATTTTCATAACACACACCGCATACTTCTTGGGTGGTGGGGACAAGCCCTGATGGGAGACCTGGGGGTGGCTGTACTCCAGGGAAAAGGGGCAGCCGAAGGCTGAGAAACCCCAAAGCTTGGGCATGTATACTTTGCTCATCAGACCAGCAGGTAGACTGCTTTGTGGCAAAAGAGGAAGGTCCTCATTGAGGAAAGCTCAGGCTTCTTCAGCAAACTGCAGGACATTCTTGGGGTCCAGTAACATGGGGAACAGAAATGTGACTCCTAGAAGAGCCCAGCAAAGAATGTTCGTCACCCCTCAAAAGGCACACATTGACCCAGAAAGAGATTCAGGCTACATTTTTACTTTTTTAGAAAGCAAGTTTATGGAACAATATAATCCCACTATTCTAAAATAAAGTTCAAAAACATTTGTGTAAGCACACACATACATGTGTAAAGAAGCCTAGAAGGAACACGACAAGATGTTAACAAAAGATCTTGCACTGTGAGATTACAGGGTACTTCTCCCCCCAACTCTCCCTCTCTCATTGTGTCTCTGTATTTCCAAGTTTTCTGTATGTACCTACATAACACATTTAATAAAGGAAACAATTAACAATTTTTAAATTAGGCCTGGACAAGGGAAATTGCCAAAGGTCTAAATTACTTCCAAAGAGAACTTAAAATTTTTATTACTGTAGAATTAGCAGCCAGCTCCTCATTGTAATAAACCCCAACACTAATCATTATTAGCGACAGCCCCTGTATCTGTCTCACATTTAAGGTCAATAGAAAACGAAAGATATCCCTAGTGTGTCTTTTTTACTCTTCGGAGCCTCAGAAGGGAGTCATGTGGCGTGTGTGTAATAAATGTGTGCATTCAGTAGCCCCATGTGTGTGTGTGTGTGTGTGTGTTGCACCTCCACATGCAGCACAAATTTTCTTCTTAATCTGCTCTGGTGGGGACAATATTCCAAGTAGTTTTTATTCCTGACTGATGGACACAGGCTAGGAAGTAGCAGAGAGTCAGCTAGAATTAAATTTTTCCAAGGATCGTCAAAAGGTAATTGTGTTGCAAATTTATACCTCACTGTTGATCATCTCCTGAGCTATTCCCATTGCCTCTATTTATTACCATAATCTAAAACTCTTCACATTAACCAGTACCAATGTACAGAGGGAAAAACAGTCAGAGAAATGAAGCAACAGGTCTAAGCTCGAACACTGAGCAGAGGACGGACCAGTACGTGTTAGAGCTGAGCAGCTGTTTCATCATCTAACGAATATTGATTGGACACCTACTATGTGCCTGGCACAAAGTAGGCCACATGGAATCGAAGATAAATGAGATGCCTTTCCTAGATAAATGCGTTCCCAGACTAGTGGGAGGATAGAGGCTTAAAAACAGAGAGATTGCGTCAACACTCATAGGGTGCTATGTGAGAGAGTTGTAGGAATATGCAGAAAATGGGGCCGCAAACTCACTTGGAATGGGGGTTGGGGGAGGATAGTTTGGATAGGTGGAGAGTGTATGGAAAAGGCTTTCTGAGAGGGGAAATATTTGAGCTGGGTCCTGAGACGTAAGTAGGAATCCACAGAGTAAGGATGTGGGGAAAGGCATTCTATCTAGCCTGAGGGAACAGCCTATGCAAAGAAACTGGGTATGAGGAAACAAATCCTATTTGGAAATTTGCTATGCCCAGAACACAACGCGGGCCGTGAGGAGCGAGTCAGGGCAGAAGAGGCTGGCTGGTTATTTGGGACTTGAATATCCCTCTGAAGAGTTTGAGCTTCGCCTCGTTGGCAGTACCTGATAGGGAAAGCTTAAGCAAAAGGGGGACAGAACTTATGGACCCTCCCGCTGGATCGGAGGGGGTGAGGCTCAGGACGATAGCTACCGTGAGGGCCCGAAGTGGATAATTAGTCGTGGGGCAGGGGACGGCATTCAGGAGTCTCCATGGACCCCCTCAGGAGATCAGATGCGACCTTTGCACCCTGTCCTGCCTGGCAGGGAGGGTGCTCTTTGATATCAAGTTTACATGAGGACCTGCCAGGCTGGGCCCAGACGACAGAAGCCACTTGCCCCATCCTGTCCAACTCAACGCCCTACGTGGAGAGGTAGAGAGATTAGGCGATGTGGGCAAGATGAGGCAGAGTTCCAAGGAGGTGGGACCGGGGCCTGGGTGATGCGTGGGAATGCGGCCAGGCCAGGTGTTCTGGGGGCCTCATGCTGTGGCCTGGTGACAGAGGCTGGGCGGCAGCCCAGGGCAGCCGAGGCAGGAGTGGGCGATGCACTGGGAGGTGTTCAGGGCCTGGATGAGGGAGCCGCAGCTCCAGCACAGGTGTGTGCAGCTCTACCTCTGCTCAAGGGCACACTATGTCTGTCACTGCCAAAGGACACCCCACCAGTGCCACCTCCCTAGAGACCCCTCCCTTGCCAAGACCAGGAGCAGAGAGAAGGGGACTCTCTTCTTTTCCTTGCTTCACAGACTCAGAAAACCAGGGTATTCTAGCTCCTGGAAACTATCAAGTCTGGTCTCCTAATTTGCAGAGACTCAGAGAGGGAAAGTGATTTGTCCAAGGTCACACAGTGGCAAGTGGCTGGGCTAGCCCTACAGAGTATAAAATGTCAAGACTTAGGCCCCGATGTTTCTTCCTTCCCACCACTCCCCAAACCAGGTCTCCCATGACCAGGAGACCCCAGATCAGGGAGGGCTGCGCAGCCGAGGAGACAGCTCGGGTGGCCTCACGCCATCAGCTGGGCTGCAGGCTGTCTTGCTGCCCAGGGAATTCCCTACCTTCCCCTCAGCCACCACCAGCTGCTCAGGCTCAGCTGTGGCTGTGTGGTTGCTCCCCACCAGGGTCAGGCTGACAGATAGCCCCTCCTCCTGGGTAGGAACAGGAGAGGGCAAATTTGTGCCCCATCCTTGCTTGCCAGCAACATGACCTTACTCAGACCCTTTGCTCTTCCTGAGCATCAACTTCCCCACCTGTGAATGGGCATAATCTTACTTCTATCAGGATTGCTGTGATGATCACATGAAGTACCCAATGTGATGGCTCTTTGAAAACGGCAGTGCACCCCACCTGTGAAAGGCAGAGGTGCCGCCTGCTCGTCTGCGTGAGTGTGCATGCTCAGGTGTCTGTTGACACCCATGCGAATGCTTTCTCCAGGGCAAGCACATGTTCCTCCGGGCTGGGCGTTAAATACTCCCTTTGTGCACTTTTATTACCAAGAGCTGGCTCCCCAGTGAGGGTAGAGGGGGTGCCTTTACCAATGGGTTGGGTAGCAGATTGGGGGTGTGTGGAGAAGGTGCTGGCACCCACGTTTGGAGGTGGAATGCCTGGGGCGGTGGGCCTGGGGAGAGCCATGTTGTTGTGACAGGGGGTTCAACTGGGCATTGGTGGCCCACAGTCCTGGTGAGGCTCATGTCTGTGGATGTGTCTCTGAGCAGCCCCCACTCCACCCTGGCCTTTGTCCTCATTTCGGAGATGGCTACTGTCCCTGGTGCTCCTAGAAATGGTCTAGTCCAGCACCCTAGTCCTCAGTCCTGAATGTTGGGAGGGAAGAAGGCCCTCGCTCAAACATGGTCACCCCAGTTACAGACGAGGAGCAAAGCTAAGAGGGTGGGGGTCTCACTCCGGCCACACAGCCCGTCAGGGCAGAGCAGGGCAGGAGCCGGGTACTGGGGGCCAGCCCCTGCCCCTCCCTCAGTGCTAGCCTGGCATCTTGCCTTCCCACCCCACCACCCTCTTTACTCAGTGCCCAGGGACAACTGGCTGACTGGAAGGGGGCTGGTATATGCACTGATCCATTTTCTAGGCCCAAACTCCAAGTGTGAGATCTGACAAGTACTTCGCAGTCACTGCCCTCCTGGAAGTGGTTGACTTTGGAGCCAGAAGGCTTCCATGCGCAGGCAGCTGGGCAGTGGGTCCCCAGACAAACAGGAGTCCCCGAGCCTGGAGCCTGAGTGCCCTGAGGTGGGGACTTCTGGGCATGCTGTGCCCCAGCCCCATTTCCTGTGGCTGGTAGGGGTGGGGGAGGAAGACTCGGCTTGGGCCAGCTAATCTGGAGAAGTGATTTTTCTCCTTAGCCAGCCCCTCCCTGGGCAGGGCTTTGGGCTGGAGGGGAGGCCAGCCAGGGCTCCCAGGGAGGGGCTGGCTTATCAGACAGGAAACACTGGGCTCTGGCCACATCCTCCTCCTCCTGGTCACAGCAGCTCCCAGGGGCAGGAAACCACTCAGCAGCCTGGCTGCTCCTCCGCCCTCTCCAGCCCCTCCTGTGTGCCTTCGCCCTCCTCCTTGTCTTCCAAAGGACTGGGGAGGCAGAGCGCTCGGTGTTTGGGTCTGCCGCCATCGGAACTCTGCCCAGGCGCCTGGCCTTCCAGCCCTCCTCCGCCCCTGGGTTGCCTGATGACCTTTTTTTTTTTTTTTTTTGCAGTCTGGTCACAGGGTGGGGCAGGCAGGGATGACAGAAGCATGACAAAGGGGCACTATCTCCCAGTGATGTCCAGGTGGGCTCCTCGTGCCCCTGATCTTCAGAAGCCACCATTTGTTCCCTGAAGTGCCTGGGAAGCCTAGGGCGCTTGCCTGCCTTAGGGAGGCCCAATCCGGGCCTCGCTCTCCTGGGCCAAAACCCACAGAGATCATCTTGGCTTCAAGGAACATGAGAAGAAACATCTTTGTGAGAAGTCTCCTGAAGGCGTGCTAACACACAGGGCTCCTGCCTCCCTCCCACCTACATTCCCACGGCCCCTCTCCCTGTCACCCCACATTCCTGTATCTGTGCCACTAGTCCCTGCCCACTGCTGAGAACTCTGACTCAGCAGAGAGAGCGATGGGGTGCCCTCTCCCTCATCCCTGTCCGGCTACTTGGCTGGCGCTGCTAAGAAGCGCTGACCGCCTGACCCTGAGGGGTCTCGCTTGGCCCCTCACCCTCCTCCCACCCCAAGAACCCTCCAACAGCTTCTGAGCTCAGTTGCTGGCTCTCAGGAGAATCCCCTGACCTCTCTGGGCCTCCATTTCCGTTTTCATCAAATCTGGGGCTTGACAGAATGATAACGATTTTTTTCCAGCTCTGACCGCCAGTGATTTTTTTCAAGGTCACAGAGGTGGGATGAGAATATCCTAATTCTAAGGCCCGTGTTCTCTCCAGTAAAAATGGGGCTGCTCTGTTCACATTAGGGCACCTCCGTCAGTTGATGATCTTCATCTGAACACATTGCTTTCTCTTATTATGTTCTCTCTTGCAGAGTTTAATGTTACAAACTTTCCTTGACCTTCGCAGCCCCCTACATATGGGAGCTGGTGCTTCTGTTCATCAGGGAAGGGCATAGAGAAAAAGAAAGTTATGGACTTGTTGGGATCGGAACAGAGGAGCTAGGAGATCTCTCTTGGATTCTCTAGCATGATGAGAACAAACCAGGGTGAAGAGACATAGGAGGGAGCAAGCAGATAGCTTTGGCCACCTGCCCTCTGCGAATAACCTCTCATCCTTGGAAGTCACAGCCTCACCTCTCAGGTTTCATCATGAGACACAATAGCCAGCTCCCTGAGGCCCCTGCAGGCTGCAAAGGCCTTTCATTCATCATAATCTAGTGATTTTTCCAGAATCCAGTGGAATCTTTTTGTTTTAAGGTCCCCCCTAATTGTTCTAGACTTTTGCCACACCACAGTCCCTTGGATGGATAGAAGATGAGTGACTATTTGATCCACTGATGCAAACCACTGAGAAATGACCACACCCTACACCTACGTTCAGAACATTCTAAAAATGCCCACAGCATCCACCCTCCCACTCGCTGGCAAAATCCCCCACCTTCCCCTCTCCCAGTGTCCATACAACATTTAGCCTCTGATTAAGGGGAGTGCAGACCCGAGAGAGGGTCTGGAGGGAACCACAGCCCCTGCTATGCCTCAAACATGGTCCCATAACCAAAAGGAAAAGAGCCAACCACCAGCCTTTGGGGACGAGGACTATCGGGGCAAGATGCGGACGAAGCGTGTATACCTCCAGAAAGGACATCGAGTGGACATGGACTTGGACTGAAGCAGGAGGGAATTAGGAGTGGCAGAAGAAAGAATTTTTGACGATGGAACTTGTTAAGACTAGCCTCCAGAGGAAAAAAATCTCTTTTGCTAGAGGACTCTCAAATCAAACAGAAATCCATCTGCCAAGGATGGTTAAGAGGCAGTCCTCGTAGAGGCAGGAGAATGGACTAAATGAGCCAATGGTCTCTGTCAATTCCAGCTCAGTGCCCAGAGAAAGAAACCGACAGAGTCCTCCACACAATCCCGAGATGACAATCGCTGAACGCATGGCTCCAGATTTTTCAGACTCTCACCTGCCTCCAAGCCTAAAAGAAATGGAAATTGTCTAAAGCAGTTAAAATAGACAATAGGTATTCTGTACACACATATTAAGCTTTACAATTTTTCAAGCGCCCACACATTCCTTAAGTGCCCCCTTAGATGAAAGAACAGGTCTAGGATTTACTGAAGTCCCAGTCAAAATCCAGTGATGGGGTAAGGCCAGACTCCCACTCCAGCTGTTTCCAGACACCCTCCCGCTATGTCTAGAACTCGGAGGGCCCGTTAATGCAGCTGGCAGCCCAGACGGTTGTGCTCTGGGGACTCTGGGAGACCAATCCAGTTGCCTGGCTAACTGACAGAACAATCCTTTCCCCAAAATACTAAGTTGATGCTCAGGGAAGGGCATGCCATCCACGTGGTGTTTAGGGAAAGGAACACTCTCAATTTGCCAATGGAAGCTAGCAGCAAGCACATAATAGGTCCTCGAGAAGACAAAGCCACTGTGACAAGGGAAGCCACCTGAGCCTGGTTAGATGTAAGTCAGTTATAAACCGTCTTCGAATTCTTCCTGTTAAGAGTCGGTTCATTCTGCGAATTAAACCGAGTCATTTTGTGCCTAAACTATTAGTCGAGACTCTTTGGGAAAGACAACAATCACACAGTTTGAAGTAAAACCTGTGAACTTGTTCACACACTTAGACCCAGTGATACCCTACTGGGATCCAGCCAAGGGACGTAAACAAGTAAATGTTCCCTGCAGTGTTACTTATAATGGCAAAAAAAAATTAAAATGGAACAATTCAGTTATCTAATAGCAAGGAGGTGATCAGGTAAATTAAGCTACGTTAATGCACTGAAGTATAGTGCTGTCATCGAAAATGACAAATGTGAGGACAAATATCAATGTGGCAAACCTTCTACAACAGGATGTTGAAAGGATAAAGCCAAATACCAATAGCCCTACGTCTGTGCTGTGAGCGCACCAGATGCAATTCTGAACACATGAGTGCAGGTCTAGGAGTTCAGCATACAAAAATAAATAAGTTGAAAATGGTTTTGTCAGGGTCGTAGTGGGTAATTTTTCTTTTTTCCAAAAAGTTTTATATTGATTTTTCAACTGCAAAGAAGACATTTTTTTTTTGCAGAACTATAAAGTTTAATGACATAGAAAAATGTTTATTTAATATTAATGAACAAAATGTCTGTTATAAAAGACATATGTGTATGTAGAGCTAGACCAAAAAAAAAAAAAATACTGGATGAATATATGCAAAAAATTTTCAGTAATGTCTCTAAGTTGTAGACAATAGATGAATTGTTTTTTCTCTATGATGTTATTTTTTTAAACTTTCTACAAAGACTGCCTCTTTTGAGAATTAAAATACCAATAGATGATTGATAGATCGATAGATAGATGGGTGGGTGGGTGGGCTGATGGATAGAAGGATGATAGACACATGAGTGGGTGAGGTGGATAGATGAATAGATGGGTAGGTGCTAGACAGATGATGATAGAGAGATAAATGGGCGATAGATACATGATAGATGATAGAGATACCTCTTTTCCTTCCTTTCTTCCATCTTGCCTTCCTTCCTTCCTTCCCACCTTCCATCTGTCCAAATTCCTTTCACTGGGGTGAAGTCAAGAGCACAACCTTCTCAAAAGAAAAAGTAGACAGTTAGAAATGTTACAGATCATCTGTCCTCAGCTCTATTCTTCTGCTCTAAGATAGAATGAAAGAGAAGCTTCTCCCCCAGTGCCCCCGAGGCCATCTTCCGACCTGTGTGCTCCAGGCAACACTCCAGTGGGTAAGAGTGAATAGCCATGGCTGCCTCACTTCCAGCCTCAGAGCCTGGGAACTACACACACAAAGGCTCCGGGGTCTTGGTTTCCAGAGAGATGGGCCAGAAAATTAGGAACCCAGATGTTTTAGGTCTTTCTCACCAAGATTAACCAGAATAACCTGCAGGACATTGCAGGTGTTTATTTATTTGTTCACTGTTTTCTTGAGCAGCTACTATGTGCCATGGGTAGATGATTGCGAAGCTAGGTGTTAAGTGCCGTAAGACATCTGCTCAAGGTGTGCAGGAGCTCAGGGAGGAGTGACTAGCCCTTCTCCTGGGAAGGTCAGGGATGTCTGAGCTGGATTTGGACAGTGAGTGGGATGTCCTCAGACAGCTGATGGAAATCCCTGGTCAGGGAAAAGCATGGGAAAAACACAGAAGTATTTTTGCGGGGGGACACGGAGAGGGGAGAGAGCACTTTCAAAGAACAATAGGCATTCTGTGCAGTAGATACACCATGGGAAGGGAGAGGGGGACTGTGAGAGGCTTCTGGAAAGGAAAGAATCTGCCACAGGGGTACTCACAGGAGACCAACACAGGTGTTAGGGGTCCTGATGTTTGCACAATTGGGGGAGGGGACTTTAAAGGAAAGGACACCGAAAATCTTCCTTTCTGCAAATTTATAAGAACAAATGGCCATGTGACTACATCCTCCTCCCAGGACCTTGCAGAAGGGACTCAGAGGCATGAACCTCGTTGGCCTCATGTGAACCTACCTCTTCACTCACTCCGTGTGCCGTGGGGACGAGCAGGAGCTGAAGGATCTTAGGGAAAAGACTGAAACGGTCACATCTACATTTTAGAAAAAAAACTTATAACTATTCTTACCCATAAATTCTCACCAGCCAAAGCAAAAAAGGCCCTTGTCCCTGGGGGCTGTTGGATGCCCGGAATGGGCAGCTAAAACTCTAAAATGCCTCAGGTTTCTGGGCACAACTGTTTCACTCACAGGTAAGTAAAATGAAAGAGCAGCCGAGTCGCTGCTTGTTTCCTGCCCTCCCAGAAGCAGAGACAACACCCCTGCCCCCGCGGTATGTCCTGGAATGAATATGCCCCTTTGGCAGTGTTGATGGCCAAGGTCTCGGGCAGACACAGCCGGATGAGTCCTCCAGCCAACTCATGACCCTGCAACCGGCACTGCCAATCAGCCTCCATGATGGGCCCGGGCAGCAGTGAATTCAGGTCTCATCTGTCTCTGGCCCTGTAATTTCCTCTTTGTTTGTTCTTTCTTTCCCTGGGCTGTGGTAGGTATGCACTGGACCGCATGTACAGTAATTCCATGTCATGGTAAAAAGCACTAAAAAAGGCACAAAGCCTCTAGCCGTGAGACTGTTAAGCCGTCGCTGCCAACAAATATATGTGACAAGGGCCAAAACCTCAGCCTCCACCAGCCAGGTGGGATAAGTTACACTGTACCACCTCCTGCCCTGGACCTCAGTGTCCCTGGCTGCTCAATGGGGTGGATAGACAACAGGGTCCCACCCGGGGCTGTGGATGAGAAATAGCCCATAAAACTCGCTGTAAAACTCCCTACACCTATAAAGTGCTATTAAAGTAATGACTATAGATTATGATCCAAATTGAAGGAGGGACGTATGCCCAGTTGGGTCGTTCCAAGACCCACTCCTTGGCCCAGAGGGCTTGAGAGAACACAAGACTACCCTTGATTCGAACAAGTTACAACTGCTTCATCGCAGAAGAAAGCCAGACATGGGTGACCTGCATGGGGACTGAGTAATCAGCAGTTTTTTTCCAGGCACTTTTTGGCTGGCATTTCAATCCTAAACCTCACAAGATGTTACATCCTTTAATTGCTGATCCGTGTACTCCTCTGCCTTCTCCACAACATTCCATCAAATTCTGAGAGCACGCGTGTGTTGTTATTACTACATCCATAAATAGGTAGTAAAGAAGGTAATCCAGGTATTTTTCAAGGCTATTTCCAAAAGAAGGAAAAATATATAACAGCCTTAAGTTAGCAAATAAATGGGCAGAACTTCCTATCTTGAATTGATACCCGGTTCTAGTTTATAAGTGTGAAGTCAGGCTGGGGAGGAAATTTTTCTGCAGGTAGGCTAGGAATTGGTCTTTTCTTTCAATATTAATAATAACGATGCTTTCTCTCTTTACCGTAACTCATAAAATGAGCCACATCTACAAGATGACAACTTTTTAAAGTAAAAAAAAAGTCGACATAGAAAACGTTTTGACCAAAACTATAAGTAGCACTGGGTATAATATCTATGCCTCACTTGGAAACATTTTCTTTTTGCAAAACTAGATTTCAAATGATAGAATGGTCATGGTACAAAAAAAAATTTATTTAAATTAAATATTTTAGACAAAATAACATCCACCACTGTTCCAAAGTGTGTGTAGTTCTTAGCAAAAAACGGAACCGTTTAGCTTAATGTCTGCGATCATGTTTTACAAGATTATTAATACATATTCTGAACTGCACCAGTCAATCATATTGTCAACGATTTACTATTTATTACCAAACGTCACATACAGTAATAGTGTAAAGATTAATCATATCTTATAAGTGATTTTACAATAAGTCTCCTTGGAAGGAAAAAAAAGGATCTTTCAACAATACAAAATATAAGGTGAAAATAGTAGAAGAATATATAAAACACTTACATATTTCATACGGGCAATAATATGCTGACATCAAAAGACAAACTACTGCCTTTTCACTCACTTTTAGGTATGTTCCTTCAAAGGAGGTCTGAGAGAAGGACGGAAATGTTTTAGGGGTGGGGTCAAGGCTCAGAAACATTTTCCGAATCACAGTGCATTTCTGTTCTTTGGGAATTAAGTACTATGAGAGTGCAGTGGGGAAGTTGTTTTGAAGTGTTGGCTGAAGATGTTACCGGAAGAACCAGCTGGCTGGTGAGGAGGACGAATTCCCATCCCAGCCATGAGGATCAGGCTTGAAATTTTGAAGTCAGGGGAATCTTTGAATTAGTGGTCAATTCAGGGGTAGAGAAAGAGCAAAGGATGGGGATGGAGTGTGGGATGCAGAATCCCAGGAAGGAGGGAGGGAGATAGAGAGAGCCGGAAGAAAGCTCCTTTTGCATCTGCAGAGGGGAGGGTGTGCTAAAACTTTGCTCAAGAAATCGACACATTCAGATTGGAGGAAATTCTTTTTTAGGTCCCCTGCTTTTTGGGTCATTACGAACAGGGAGTGGACAAGCAGCCAATATCAACAACAGTATCTGATTTAGGCTGCACATACATGAAAGTAAGGGTGTGCGTGAAAGTGTCTGTGTGTGTCACACACTGTATATATTTAGGTTGTGTATAGTCTCTTGAAATGTGTCATAAAAAAAAAAAAACTTTACCTAAAAAATATACTTTTAGAGAAACAGCTTGGGTTCGATCTCATTTTCAATGATACCGTCAACTTTAGTGGTTAATTTCCCAAATCGAGATGACTGTTTTTTCTCAAACTGGAAGAGTCCTTTCGGAAGACTAGGATCATTTTGGAAGGCAGCCCGAGTGCAGAAAGCCTGTGTCCTTAGCTGCCCACGCGGAATTATCACAGGTTACACCTTACTGAGTGTACTGAGTCAAACTTTGTTTTCCTTTTAGTTAGCCTTGAGAGAATCCTAAATTAGAAAACCCCAGAGAAGAATGGATCTTAGGTGTCATCTGTCCCCCACTTCATATATGGAAGGACAGGCTGGAAGGGGAGGAGAGGCCAGTCAAGGTGTCGCCAGCCCTTGCTCTCTTGAGTCCCAGCCCAGGGGTCTCCCCACCTGGAAGATCTAAAGATCAGGCGGGCTGTACCCGCTAAGACTATGTCAGGAGCCAGAGGTGAGAGCGCCGGCTGGGCTTTTCACACATTTGTTTCTGTGATGGGGACAGGGAGGAAAGGTCGTTGAAAATTGTACTTGGGACCAGGATCTTTCAGCAACTACCTTGCCTTATTCCCAGGTATAGCCAGTGAAAATTCGTTTGAAGGAATATACTCAAAATGCAGGCTGCAGGGAGTGGGGCGGGCTGGGAAGGGGCCCGGAGGGAGCACTGGCATGAGCAGAACCCGGTTCGCTGGGGCGGGCTGTGCACACCAGCCCACCGGCGGCAGCACGGCGCAGTCCGCCTCTGCTCAGTGCGCAGAAAGGAGAGTGGCCGCTGCGAGGCAGGGGTGGGCGGGCAGCCTTGGCATCTATGACACGCTGTAGCTGTTGTAGTATGTGGCGGTGGCATCAGCCAGCACGGAGATGAGGCTGGTCTCTGTGGGGCCCGTCGTTGTCACCTGAGAGCCTGGGGCATGCCCACTCAGTGCCACCGCCCCGGCGGCAGAGTCTGGGTGGCCAGGAGTGTTCAAATACTGGTCGAACTCATTGCGATCCATGTCCCCCAGGAGTTCCACCTGGCTCAGTTGATCCAGGGCATCAAAGCCGGGGTGTTCAGGAGGCGGGGAGAGCTGGCCCAGGTGGGCATGGAGGTTGGAGTGAAGAGGGTGGTAGGTGGCAGGGGTGTAATAGGCAGGAGACGGGGGACAGCCGGGTACAGTGGACATCATAGAGACTCCTGGGGACTGGCCCAGGGCTAGGGAGCCCAGGGGGTGGCCGCAGTGAAGGGGGCTGGGGGCGTACTCAGGGGAGTAAGGGGGCCGGGGCAGATGGGGGATGCGGCGGGAGTGCGCATGCTCCTCCTGGCAAGGGGAGGAGAAGAAGGTCTGCTCCGGCTCCAGCACGTCCAGAGGCGACATTTCCGGAGGCGTGGGCAGCCCGTATGGGTAAGTGTCCGAGCTGCCTGGGGTGCCACCGCCGCCCGCTGGCCCCTCGTGGTAGCAGCCCCGCAGGCTGGGCAGGGCGGCGCCCGGGGAGTACTCACCCCTGTCCTCCTTGTCCCCCAGTGCCCCCCGGCCGCCGCCCCGCTTCTCGGGCAGGGCGTTCTGGTCCCGGGAGAGAGAGCTCAGGAGGAAGCCGGGGTCCACGCGCTTGCAGAGGCGCTTGGCCTGCTTCTTCCTGCGCGGACGGTACTTGTAGTTGGGGTAGTCCTGCATGTGCTGCAGGCGCAGCCGCTCCGCCTCGTCCACATAGGGCCTCTTCTGCGACAGCGTCAGCGCTTTCCACGACTTTCCTGCTCACACAAGTCAGAGAAGGCCACTTTCAGTATCTGCGCGGTGGCTGCACCTGTCTCAGACTCGTGCCTCCACGCATCACACATGCACGCGCCCTCCCCCATCCCATCGGTGGTTTCCCCTCTCCACCCAGGGCGGGGAAGACACTGAGCTCCTCGAACCCTCTTCCCAGCCCAGATCCTGCACTTGCAGCGAGGCCAACGCAACCTTCCCGGCCTGCATCCTGCAAAACCACCACAAGCCAACTACACACAGTCACATCACTTCTCATACAAAAGCCACCAGATAACCCGAGCATGTAAACAATGCAGGACTCACAGGGAAAGGCCCACCTGACATAGCCTCAGCCACAGGAGAAAAATATGTGACAGCCATAACACTGATTTGGGCTCCTTTTACCCTTGGACAGGCAATTCTAATTATGAAAACTTTCTGTCTTCGTTGATTATCACTGTTTCTCGGGAAATGATACTATATTATTTATGGCATAAACTTCACAGGCCTTCCCGTGAGGGAACTCAGGCTGAGTCAGACGTTTCACAGATGTAAGTATATTATAGGATCTCACTTAGTAGGTAACAGATGATTATCCCTTACATCTGAAGGTCAAGTAGAACCCGGCTCTTTGAAGAACCCTGACCATGGCCAGAACACTAGCATCTGCCTGCACCATGTATGTTATGCTTGCATGCACGCGCACACACACACACGCATGCTACAGCTTCCAGCCATCTACTTAGGACCTTTTGACCATGGCAGGGACACCTGCTTGACCACTGACTTTCCATACAGAAGCAAAACCCTTAACTTCCCCAGGTCACTATTTTACTCACTAGAAAATATATAGTGATGCAACCCAACTCAAAACTCTCTCTTTAAAAAGCATTGCACACACGTATCCCACTGGTGCTAAAATGTTGGTTTCACTTGTATTTCTTTTTCCTCCTTACTTGCTTGTGTGTTGTTTATAAGTTGCTGTAGTGTCTCTTTTTCAGCTCTCAAAGTGCATTTGTACATCCCTCCAGCTGCAGCAACCTTTTCTGAAGGTCACGTCTGGATCCCTTAGATTGTTAGCCCCTAGAGCGGACTCAAATTCTAAAACTTTGACAAGTTTCCCCATTACTCTAATGTTGCCTGAAGTTTGAGAGCCACTAACCTGGAGGATAGGCTCGGGGACCACATCTCCCACTGAGAGCCCTCTGCAGGGGGCCAAGTACAGAGATGTGTGTATGGCCACCCTCCCTCAGTGCCTGCGATGGCTGACTCTGCACACTAGGCCCTCAGAGGGGGCTGGAGGAGGGTGATTATTGAAGGCGTTCTGCCTCCTGGGATGAAAGTCTATATAACTATTCTGACAGTCGACAATTAATATAATTAGCTGTCACTTAAAAGGGCAACTTGAAAAGTGTTAGGAACTCCAGATTTGGGGGTAGTCCTCAGTTCCTAGCCTGGGCTTGAAGCTACAAAGTTGTTACAGGAGGCCCAAGATCCAGACACCCCACACCCTGCCCGTGGACTGACTATTATAAAATGTGACTCTAGTTTTTAACTGTATCTGGATGTTGCAGTATTAATAAAATACAGGTTCATTTTAAATGCCACTAAACATGTAGCTGCCTTTATGTGCTTTCTCATTCAAAATGTGTAAAAAAAAAAAAAAATCAAACTAGTGCTACTGGGTGAAGTTTTTAATGTTAAACATTAGAAAACTTATAGTCAAAAAAATTGGGACTCTCACATCCAGTCCTTTCTTTGCCTGGGTCAGAAAGGAAAGGGCTGGGCAAGATCATGGGGGTGCAACTAGGTCATCCTGCTGCTCCCCTATGAATAGATTAGAAAGTTCATATTTTAAAAAAGCAACACCAGGTTGGTTTCCCTCACCCAGTGCCAAGGGCTGTGTGGTTAAGCAGGAAGGAATCAGTGTCTTTCCTGCAAAATGAACTGTAACCTCGGAAAGCCTAAGTGCAAATAGACAGCAGGGATCAGCTTACAGGAGGCATTTGTCACCCAAGTCCCTTTGCCTACCCTTTCCCTGGAAGCAGGCAGGCTCACCCCTACAAGGCTCCGCAACCTGAGTTCTCCTGGGTCTGCAACAGACACCCAACTCTATCCTGGTCACAAGAGCTCTGTTTGAGTAATAGGCACAGCATCTAGGGCTCACCAAAAAACTTTTAGGGCTCACAAAAAAAAAAAAAAAAGTGTCTCGTTTCTTTAGCAATCTGAGAAAAAATCTGAACATTCAGGTGTCAAGGAAAATGTTTTATTGTATATATTAATGTATTTGCCTTTTTGCCAACACAGTGTAAAACACAATTTTAAATATTTTTATTTTTTAGGGAGGAAGGTCCCCCCTGAAATGTCCTGGGCAGAGTGAGCCGGGAGGCTCGCCTGTGGGTAGGAGGCGCTTTGAAACCAGCACTCCAGCAACTGCTTTGAAAGGGTGTCCAGACTGCAGGAGGGACCCTCTCTGCGGGCCTGTGGCTTTAGCCAGCAGAAGCCGGGGCCTCACTCCATGGTTCGCATCCGGAAAGAGCCCAGAGCTCCAACGGAAAAAGAAAAACGAAAAGGAAAACGGCTCCAATCGTTCTAGGCCTGGAGTGGTTGGGGAGGGCAGAGACAACCTCGGGTGACCACACTGTCCCTCCTCACAGGGCTTGGCATCCGCTGCACACACAAAGTACTTTGAAAGGTTTCCACCCATTAAAACGAAAAAAAAAAAAAAAAACCCCTAACACAAGGGGCTAAAGAAGTTAGGAGTAGGGAGGAGTTGAAAAGTGCTCAGCTCCAGACAGAAGAGAGACAAGAAACCCCGATGAGAAATCCGGCTTTTTCGACGTGCCCTAATATCCTCTCTCTGGGCGCCCCTGTCCCCAGTCCAGACACTGCATCATCACTCGGGGAGCAACACCTCCCGGGATCCAGGACAGACCCTCACTGGCCCCTAAACATCAGGAACAGATAATCTAAAATCCTGCGATTGAGAGGGAAGGTCTGGAATGGAGTTTATTTGCGCAGACTTTTATTATCTATCTATCTATCTATCTATCTATCTATCTATCTATCTATCTTTTATTATTTTTGCTTTTGCTTTAATAATCAAAACAGGGATGGGTTCCCGCAAGGTCTTGCTTCACAATATTCGTTAATAAGTAAGTTACAATCTCCCTCCGTGCTGGTGCCAGTGGTAACGCTTGGGGAATGATGAGTTTCCCACTCCGGTATTACTAGCAAACGCCAGGCGTTCCACCTCGTCTCGGCGTTTCCGTCCCGGCCTATCTGAGCGCGCGGGTCCGCCTGCGCTGGCGACCCGGGGCCTGAATGCTGCCAGGCCTTGTCTGTCCTCTAGGGACCCCAATTCCGCTCCCGTCCTCGAGAGTGGACCTGCCGGGCCAACCCCAGCGGGCCGCGCGGTTTCACTTTGAGTCTTGCCAAGGTGTCCCTGCTCTGAATCCTGGCCCCCGCGAGCACACCCACGCGTGCACAGATGCCAGCCTCGCGGGCACAGGGGCGCTCGCATTTCCCGCGCGTCCCCACACGCCAGGTCCTGTTTCGCTCGGCGCGCGTTCCCCAGGCGGCTTCTGCCCGCGCCCCTCGCCCGCCCGCTACTCACCCAGCATCTTGCTGAGCTCGGCGTTGTGCAGGTCCGGGTTCTGCACCGCCAGACGTTTCCTCTCATCCTTGGCCCACACCATGAAGGCGTTCATGGGCCGCCGGATACGGCTCTCCGAGCCCTTGTCCCCCGGCGGGCGAGTGGAGGACGGCGGCGACAGCCCATCCGACAGTTCGGTTTCCAGTGCCGGGCACTCGAGCCCCTCGGGCCACGAGTAAGTTCCCAGCAGCGAGGCCATGGCTGCGCGGGGGTCGCCTCGCTTCTCCTCGCGGGGCCGGTGCTGACCTGGCCCTCGCACGGGTCGGGGCGTTCAACCTGGCCCGCAGCCGCGGCCCGGCCCCTTATTTATCAGCTTCGGATGGTCGCGTCTTCCAATAGCACTCGAAGGCGGCGCGGCCCCTCCCTCTGTCTCCGCGCGGCCCCCTCCCTGCGTCCAACCTGCCGGGAGGGGAAGTGGGAAGGAGGGCCGCTTCCCCGCGCCCGCCCCCAGCCCGCCCCTCCGCCTCCTGGTTCCCGGTTCGCTCCCGGGGATCTGCGCCCCGCCGCCCCCGGGCCGCCTGCCGTTCCGCCCGCTCCGGGCGCAGGTGCCGCAGAGCCGGGAGACGGGCGCCCGCCGCAGTCGCTTCGCCCGGTAGCGGGAGCCGGACTCCAGCCCCCTGGCCGACACCTCCCGCGGCCAGACTCCACCAACGCCTCCCGCGCGTGGAATCCTACGGAGAACCGAAGCCAAACAGGTTTCGCTGGGAATGGCCGGGCGCGAGAGACATTGACCATGAATCCCCCCAGAGTAGCATGTGAACCGTTCTTAAGAGAACACACCTACTGGTTTGCTAAAATGACCCGGGTCCCCAGCCAACTTTGGCGGCCGCCAGAGTCTGGCAAGGCTGGGGTCGGATCCTGCATCGGGTTCTACTCAGTGCCCAGCCCAGGGCCCCCCTCGACGCCCAGGCTATCGGGAGAGCACCGCCGCGTTCTCAGTTATTCCCTCGGCCATCTCATTTCTCTCTCCTTACACGCCTTTGCCCCATCCCACCCCAGTCTCCGGCATCCGGGTCTCCAGCTCCCTTCCCTCTCTAGCTCTCCTCTCGAAGAATTCCCTTCTTGTATTTTCTTTTTCCCCTCCCACCAGCTCCCATCGAGCGAGGGGAGCCCCCCGCCCCGCCTCCCCTACGGCTTTGGCATGACTTGGGAGCTCCCGAGTTCTCCTCATCCTGACACTCCAAGGTGGACCGGGCTGCAGGTTCTGGGCCTGCACTTAACTCGGGCTGGGAGCTTACTGCTGTCCTTTGAGAACTCGAACCCCCTGCCACGGACGGCAGGTCCCGCGTCACCCTGTCTTGTGTGAGTGGGGCACATCCCTGGCTCTTCAGCGCCGGGCACACAGTAGGCGCTCAAGAACTGCCAAATAAGTGGATGAATAAATGAGTGAGTAAATATGGCTTAGACACACCCTACTGTATAAAACACAGCAATCATAAAACTTAACTAGATCCCCGAATTCAACCCACGAATATTTACTGAGCGCAGCAATCCCTGTGCAGTGCTCCACAGAAACGACCCTAAAAGGAAGTAGCATTGTCATGGGAGGACTGTGGGGTCTGGAGTCGGGAACTGTCTTCGGTGTTTGGGTTACTTAATGAGAGACTCTGAGAAAGTCGGGTGTATCTCGAGGCCTCCTTTCCGAATCCTAAAGTCAGGACAGTAACGAAGACTGATCCCATGGGGCTGTTGCGAAGATTTGGTATATAATATATGTGAAGCTCAAACTCCATACCTGGTGGCAGATATTAATATAACTCTAGACATAGAGCCCATAAGTTCTAAGTCCAGATTTTAATGTCCCAACGCGCAGTGACTGAGTTCACGGGTGCCTTGGGTGCAATATGCACTCCAGGGCGGGCCCCACAGCTAAAACATAGCAAGTGGATGGAGAAATGCAATTTCTCCGTTTTTAACCTAATTTTAATCTCTAAAGCCCGGATAATTTTCATCTGAGACCAGGCTTTCCGCATAAAGTAGATTGCTTAGTTTTCCTCTACCTTCCAGCCAGGATCGAGCGGCAGCACCCTAGGCCCATTCGTTCCAACCCGCTGCTCTCGCGGTCCAGGGCTGACCAGCAAAGGGCGCGGCGCAGCGCTGGCTGGAATGTGGGTTTCCCGTAGCCGGAGAGCATCTTGGAACCCAGGGCGGAGCGGCGGGGCTGGCTGGCGCCGGGGACTGAGCTGGGAGTGGGAGAGGTTTGCGGATAGAATGTGTCCACGGTCCAGGCGGACTTCCCTACCCCGGGAAGCCTAGGCCATTTCCCGTGTCGGACCCTTTTGCCAGAAATTCCTTTAGAAAAATCCCTGACTAGAATGCTCTGGGAACCGCGGGGAGCTAGGGCCACGCCTGGCCCAGGAAGGGCAGCTCCTTGGTGGGAGGAGGTAGGGGTTGGAGAAGGGATCCCTGCAGAGGGACTTGCGCAGCAGCCGAAAACCGCTGGGAGGACTTGACTCCTGCTCTTTCTAACCCACTGCCGCTGCAGGGTGATTACAGTGCCTCTCAGCGTCAGAGACCTCTAGGGGACAGGGTATTTTTGCAGGCCGCTGATGTCCCCACTCTGGTCCCAGCCTCTGGCGTCCTCCCTGCGCGGTTCCTGAGCAGAGCGCGCGCGGTGGGGCCGCGCCCAGGCACCAGGTTAGGAAGATGCGCGGGCCCCTGGGAGCGCAGAGCGGTCAAGTTGGGTCCTACAGACCCAAGGCGAAAATGGAGAAAACAGCGGGGGCGGGCGCGGAGAGGATATGTGTTGTGTTTGTTGATTCCAATCGTTTAATTTCTTGTATTTCGTCCGCAAAGAGCACTCGGGCCTGGGTTGTCCAGGACCCAGATGTTAACCGCCACATTGCTGGCACGGACGCGGTCCCGAGCGTGTGAGCTGTCTGCACGCGGGAACCCGGGCTCTATCACTCGTTCCATTCCTTCATTTCTTCATTAATTTGCCCCCATGCATTGATTCACTTGGGCAGCTCTATGCGAGAGTGCACTGGTGCGGGCGGTGCTAAGGTGTGAGGGGTCAATGTGACCCCTCCACCTCTCTGGTCATTACGACCTTGAGTCCTCCTGAGCTCCGCGTAGACCCCAAGTATCCCTAAAGCCCGGGTTTCGGAGCGCTGAGCGATATGGCCAGGGCTGGCGCCCTCCGAGGCATCCGCAACACCTGCTCTGACCAGCGCTGGAACAAGACCGCGGCCACTTGTTAAGAGGGGCTCATCGGTCGAGGCTCGGCTCAGTGAATTCGTAAGCAACTGAAACAAGAAGGGTAGAGACGGAAGGGCTGCGGGTCCTGCGGGTGCTTGAACCCGCAGGGAGGGAGGGAGGGACTCGGGGGCACAGTGGACACCGCGCTGCACCACGCAGTGGACCTGTCAGCACACACCCGTGAGCTTCCTTTTCTGGTGCTCGTTGCGTAAAACGCGCTCTCCGGTCCTCTCAAGTGATTTTTTTCTTTCCTTCTTTTCCTTTCTTTTTCTTTTTCCTTTTATCGTTCCTTGCTTCCCTACTTTTGTTCCTCCCTCCCCTCCGCTCCCCTCCTCTCTCCCCTCTCTCTTTCCCTCTCTCTCTCCTCCCTCCCATTTCTTTCTTTACCTCTGTTGTTCGCCGAACTTTGGTTCCAGGAGCACAGGGCTCGAAGTCAGAACCCGGAGTGCAAGTCGGGACAGCTTCCTAGCAGTATGATGATAGTTCATTTACCTGATCTTAGCCTGATTCTTCACCTGTAAAATGGAGATAATACAAGATTACTAACAGTGTTTGTGAAAGCACTATATTTTAAAGAAATGTGAAATGTTATAAAATAATGAATGGATGAAAATTTAAGTAAAATTAGTAGGGTTGGGTCTCCATAACTTCCTCCTCAAGGAGCTTTCCTTGATCTATTTCCTTACTCTATTACAGACTGAAGAACATCAGTGACTCTAACTAAGGCTCTGGTCCAGAACAAGCTCAGTGCTGTTACAGTGGGCTGGCAGGGCCACAGCTCGCGGCCCTTGTCTTTGCAATAGTTGTGTGCATGTGTTTTGCTGGATCTTTTTGTCCCTCACAGCAGGCTGGAGGTGGAAATCATCATCACCACCATTATCTTTACTCACACGGACTTATCCATACTTAATTGACAGTTTTTGCAAAACTCGTTCTCTGGCTCATCTGCGCCTCTACACAGCCCTCTCTGCAAAGTAGGCAACCCAAGTTTGAATATTAAGCTGTTTTTCCAGCCTTACCTGCAGCCTGGAAGTGGCAGATCAAAGACCTGAACACACTTCTCCAGTGTTCACGCCTTTGCTCCCTGGTTCCAGGGCTGCTCCTGGCTCATCTCCCAGCTTCCCACCCTCACCAGAGTCCCAGATCAGAGAGAAGGGCTTCTCACTAGCTGCAGGGTCTCCCCCTGACCTTGTGCCCTCTCCAAGTTCGGTGGAGACCTTTCCTTATCCAAAGGGCACTTTAATAAGTTCAAGGTAATGTGAAAAGCAAATGGGCAAACTGTTTTGACTACAGGCGAGGTGTATGCTAGAGAGCTGGAAACTGGACCCAAGCCTGCCAGCTGCCCTCTCTCCCACCCCTCACAGCTAGTCTAGAGGACAGTAGCCCTGCCTTCCCTCCAAGAAGCTGTGCTCAGAGTGTCACTCTTCTCACCCACAGAAATCTCTTCATAGTCGTTTAGGAGAAATTCATCAAGGTCTCTTATTTAGAGTAATTTGGAGGAATTCGACTATACAACATGGATTTAAGAAGTACCTATAGGCTTAGTGGTAGTTTGAAATCCATCCATTAAACCAATCTCATAAGCTAAACAAATAAATATCCTCAACTTCTCACACCAGAATTGTTGGCTCATGACAGAGTTCTTTGTGATGAGAACTATCAGCATTGCCTCTGTAATAATGTCAGTCATTACAGTGAACTGGAAGCAGACAGGACACAAGGACACCTGGACAAATTTACAGTATTTTGGATTTATTGATTTTTCTACTGGTAACTAGGGGAAAAAGAATAGGGTTTCCAGATGACATTGCTTCTGCATGTCATCCCTGACAACATCCAAACCTGGTTATAAGAGGGACTTAATAGTAACCAGACACAGGGGTACAGAGACCCAAATTTTCTTGGGGTACCCCAGATCAGACATCCTGGTTACAGCAGAATCCCCACTTTGCACATGCAAGTTTGTCTCTTATTAATCATGTCTCCCAATGAATGCTGGGAATAACCCAGACTTGGAGCCAGATGACGTGAGTCCAGTCCCAACTGCCACCACTGGCTGTGCACATTTGAGCATGTCACTTACCCAGGGCACAGGGTAAAGAGCCTCATGGGCGCAGGGATATGAAGGCTCGTCTCTGTGTGTACATTCTCACGGCAGCACTGAGATAAGCCAACGCTCGCTCTGGGGTTCGTGTGTGCTTCTCCCTAGCACTGAGGGCCGGGGAATTCCATCAAGAACAAACCTTTTCTATGTTAATTTTCTCACACTCCGCTCTGAACAATGATCGGTTTTCCTTCTGTAAGGAGGAAGGATTACAGCACTGAAATGAGCTTCATTTGGTTGGTGAGAAGCTAAACTTGCAGACAAATTTAAATGGGAAAGCCAACAAATTACAAGAAAAACTAACAATTGGTTCAAGGTGGGGTATGTTTGTATCTCTTTATCCTATTGTCTCTTCTTTCCACATGCCTATGAGGAAGAAGGGAAGCTGACTAGAAAATGCCTATAGATAATACAAAATGAAAAATAAGTCTTTTCTTAGGCTACCTATACACACGTCTGATTTCCAGGTAAATAGCATCAGGCTAATGACTGACATTGAGGCATTACTGATAGAGATCTCATCACAGAGAATTCTATCATCCGCCAACAATTCGGATGTGAGAAGCCAAGAATACCTATTCATTTAGGTATGAGGTTGCTTTAATGGATGGACTTCAAACTACCATTATCTTTTTTAAAATAAAATGTCCATCAAAATACAGTATGCCTACAGAGAAGTACAGAGATGGTGTGTGCTGGCTGTGATGTCATAGCGTGAACACATCTGTGTAAATAGTGTTCAGGTCCTGAAACAGAATGTTACCAGTCCCACTATTTTAAGGTCCCTTTACCCCCCACCAAAAAAAAAATTGTAAGTTTCTTTAGGGTAGGGACTGAGTATCATGCTGTTTTAAAATATAGTACATTAATAGAAAATTTGAAGTATAGTAAGGCCAACACCTTTGCCATTAGAAAGCTAGTTATTCACAGTTCCCAAGAAGGGCACATCATGCCATGGGGGCCATATGGGGAAACACTGGGAGAGGGGAAACTGTGGGCAAGAGCCTTTATTGTGGTTTCCTTGGAAAGGAACAGGTGAGGGAGGGGAAGCAGACTTAGGCTCAGCTAGTCTGAATAATTCCAGTGGGCACTGGGGTGTAAGCACATCCCTAGTTGCCAGGTACCTGGCCTTCGGATAATTAGGGCAAGTGGATAGTGGCTGAGAGTGCGTGTGGGTTTGTATGAAAAGTGCACTAGCAGGCGAGTTATTATCAGTAGAAACTGGCTAGCCCTGGGAGGGACAGTCCCTCGGTCAGCGAGGCCCCAGATGTCAAAGCATCATCATACAGACAATAAATGACATGGTTAATACATACTCATTTTCAACACTCCAGAACCTAAAATAATGTGTTGCATGTAATGGGCACTCAGTGAAAAGGGAAAGAAAGAATGGGGGACTGCAGAAGGGGCAGTATACAGTTGGGCAACAAGAGGGCTGCCTTTAATAGCCTCACTGGCACCAAGCACTCGAGTGAGTTGCCCACAGCAACTCATGGGAAGAGGCTTCATTCAACAGCTCCTGGATTTATATTCAGAAAGTTGGGACGTCTCTGCAGTCTTAGATGTCCCTTTACGAAGACTTCATTGGGAAATGTGCCCCTCATTCAACACATCCCCTTAGACTAGCTATCTAAATTGGTCCTTGAACCATTCGCCCTGTATTTCTGCTAGTATGTGACAATATCCAAGAAGGGATGTGCTAGTTATCTATTGTTGTGTGATAAACCACCCCAAACTTAAGTAGTACAAACAACTATTATGTGCCTCAGTGCCTCTAGGGTCAAGAATCTGGTAGTGTACAGTGAGGATGTCTGCTTCATGATGTCAGATGAGGTCTCAGCTAAAAAGACATGAATGACTGGAAGTAACTTGAATGGTTAGGAGCTGTAACCATCTGGAAGCTTCTTCACCATCTGGCACCAGGGCTGGGATGACTCAAAGGCTGGGCTAAGCTGGGACCGTTAACCAGTGTATATCAATGGCTTTTCCATATTGTTTTCCAGCACTGTTTGTTGAAAAGACTGTCCTTTCGCCATGGTCTTGGTACGCTTGTCAAAAAACATTTGTGTGTGTGTGTGTGTGTGTGTGTGTGTGTGTGTGTGTGTGTGTGTAAAGCTTAAAGCATTAGGAATAAATCCCACTTAGTTGTGGTATATAATCCTTTCATTGTGCTGTTGAATTCAGTTTTCTAGTATTTTGTGAAGGATATTTTTGCATCTATATTCACAAGGGTTATTAGTCTGCAGTTTTCCTTGGCTTTGGTATCAGGGTAACAGTGACCTCACAGAATAAGTTTGGAAGTGTTACCTCCCTCTTTAATCTTTAGAATTTGAGAAAGATTGTAGTTAATTCTTCTTTAACTGTTTGTTAGAATTCATCTGTGAAGCCATCTGGTCCTGAGCTTTCCTTTGTTGGGAGAGTTTTGGTTACTGATTCAATCTCCTTACTAGTTTTAGCTCTATTCAGATTTTTTATTTCTTCATGATTTAGTTTTAGTAAGTTGTGTGTTTATAGGAACTTATTCATTTCATCTAGCTTATCCAATTTGTTGGTATACAATTGTTCATAGTACTCTCTTATAAGAGAGACCTTATATACTTTTTATTTATGTAGAATTTGTAGTAGTGTCCCCTCTTTCATTTCTGATTTTAGTTATCTGAATCTTCTCTTATTAGTCAGTCTAGTTAAAAGTTTGTCAACTTTGATCTTTAATAAGAATCAACTCGGTTTTGTTGAAGTTCTGTTTTTCTATTCTCTATTAGTTTATCTCTTCTTCAGTCTTACTGTTTCCTTCTGCTAGCTTTGGGTTTAGTTTACTCTTTTTTCTTTAAGGTATAGAGTTAGACTGTTGATTTGAGACCTTTTTCTTTTTTAGTGTAAGCATTGCAGCTATAATTTTCCCTCTTAACACTGCTTCCTTTCACTGAATCTGATAAGGTTTGGTAAATTGTGCTATCGTTTTTGTTTGTCTCAATATTTCCCAATCCCCCTTGTGATTTTTCTTTGACCCACTGATTGATCGAGAATGTGTTGTTTAATTTCCATATATTTGTGAATTTTCCAATTTTCCTTCTGTCGATTTCTAGTTTCATTCTATTGTGATTGGAAAAGATAATTTGTATGATTTCAGTTTTTAAAAACTGATTAAGACTTGTATTGTGGCCTAACATATGGTCTTTCTCAGAGAATGTTCCATGCACACTAGAAAAAAAAGTGTGTTCTGTTGTTGGGTGGAGTGACCTGCATATGTCTGTTAGATCAATTAGTCTATAGTTTTATTCAAGTCCTCAGATTCTTTATTGATCTTCTGTCTGGCTGTTCTATCCATTATTGACATTAGGGTATTGAAGTCTCCTACTGTTATTGTAGAGCTATTTCTCTTCAATTCTGTGTTTGTTTCATATATTTTGGGGCTGATATTTGGTACATACATGTTTATAATTGTTCTATCTTCTTAGTGCATTGATCTTTTATTATTACATAGTGTCCTTGTCTCTTGTAACAGTTTTTGACTTAAAATCTATTTTTGTCTGTTATTGGCATAGCACCCCTGATCTCTTTTGGTTACTATTTACATGGAAAATCCTTTCACTTTCAACCTATGATCTTTAGATCTAAAGTGTGTCTCTTATGGACTGCATATAGTTGGATCCTGATTCTGCCACTGTATGTCTTTTGATTGATTAGCTTAATCCACTTATATTTAAAGTAATTACTGATATGGAAGCACTTACTTTTGCCATTTTATTTATTTTGTGTGCTTATAGCTTTTTTTTGTCCCTCATTTCCACCATTACTGCTTTCTCTTGTGTTCAGTTGACTTCGTGTAGTGACACATTGTGATTCTTTTCTCATTTCCCTTTTGTATATTCTACACATTTTTTCTTTGTGATTATCATGGTGATTAGATATACCACCCCAAAGTCATGATACTCTACCTTAAATTGACACCAACTTAATTTTAATCACATACAAAAACTACTCCTTTATAGTTCTGCTCCTCCCATTCAATGTTAAAGATGTCACAATCTACATCCTTATATATTGTATGTCCATTAACATAGATGTATATTTTTATTAATTTGCCTTTTAAATATTGCAAAAAATAAGTTACAAACCAAAATTACGATAATTCTTTTTTTTATTAGCCTATGTATTTACCTTTACAAAGAACGGTACATTTTCATATGGCTTCAAGTTACTCTCTATTATCCTTACATTTCAACTTAAAAGATTCTCTTTAGAATTTCTTATAGGATGGGTTCATTGGTAATGAGCTCCCTCAGATTTCCTTTGTCTGGGAATATCTTAATTTCTCCCTCATTTTTGAATAACAGTTTTGTCAGGTACAGAATTCTTGGTTGACAGTTTTTAAATTTCACAATTTAAAATATATCATCCCCTTGCCTTCTGGCATGCAAGGTTTCTGCTGAGAAATCTACTGATGGTCTTATTGGAGATTTTGTATGTGATGAGTCACTTTTCTCTTGCTGCTTTCAAAATGGTTTTTAAAAATATTTTAACAGTTTGATTATAATGTGTCTTGGTATAAGTTTCTTTGGGGTTATCCTACTTGAAGTTTAAGTTTCTTGGATTGATATCCATATATTTATTTCTTCAAATTTTATGTTTTTAGTCAGTAGTTCTTCAAATATTCTCTCTACTCCTTTCTCTTTTCTCCTTCTGGCACTCCCAGAATTCTTATATTGGTCTGCTTGTTTATGTGTCACAAGTCTCTTCATTTTTCTTCATTCTTTTTGCTCCTCAGACCCGATCATTTCAAATGTGCAGTCTTCAAGTTCACTGATTCTTTCTTCTTCCTATTTGAGTCTGTTGTTGAACCCTCCTAGTGAAAATTCAATTATTGTATTTTTCAGCCCAGAATTTTCTGTTTGGTTCATCTGGTTCAAAATTTCCTAATTTTCTATGTGTTTTCCTTTAGCACTTTAAACATATATAGGACAGTTGTTTTAAAGTCTTTGTCTAGTAAGTCCACTGTTTCTTCAGAAGCGGTTTCTGGAGATTTATTTTGTTCCTTTGAATGGGGTATGTTTCCCTGTTTCTTTTCATGCCTTGTGATCTTTTGTTGAAAACTGGATATTTGAAAACAGCTGCCCTACCAGTTTTGCAGATTGGCATGGGAGAGCTTTACTAATTAGCAGGTCTCTGATCCTGGATATCAGCACAAGGTTGAAGCTTAAGAACTTCTCCAGCCTTTGCTGGGTGTGTGTTCTGTCTGGGCCTGTTTGTATGTGTTCTCTCTCCCTGTCATTTTCCCTAGCTGCTTCTAAATGTCTCAGTTTCCCAAAGTGTCTCATTCAAGTGTCTTCTCAGGGCCTAGTCTTACTCTAGTTTCCCCCCCACCCCCCAGGGTCCCAGCTTGTTCTGTTGTATTTCTCTGCCCACAATCTATTGCACCAGGCATCTACAGATGTATATAGTCCCTCTGCAATTCATATCCCATGGTGCCTACCACTTCCTTCTATGGCTTCTAGCCTAAGATCCAAATTTTGCCATTATTCCCTGTCTGAGTTCTATGTCAGGCACGACAAATACTAGACCCTTGGGCAGCCCTTAGATAGGCTAGAATGTTACAATTTATACTTTATTCTTTCTGGCCCAAAGGACAGAACTGGGGATTGGGCCACTTCCTCTCTACTTCACTGTGGGGCTGTGGTGAGGGCAAGTAAAAACATCACAAAATTTCCTACCATTTTTCCTGCCATTTTTGAGCGTAGCTTTTTCTTGATTGGGTGTTCACTTTGTTTCTGTAGATTTTTGTCTGGTTTCCAGAGCTCCCAGAGTTATTACAGTTAGCCTATAGCTGTTTATTTGATGTTTTTGTGGGAGAACAATGGCCTGGAGCTTCCTAGACTGCCATCTTGCTGATGTTCTCAGTATTTAATTTTTCTGAGTGATTGTATATGGTATTGTATTTTAACTTCTATTTCCAATAGTTCATTAAACTATAAAAAATATAATTCTGTGTTGCCTTTGTATCCTATGAACTTTTTAAATTTGTCATTTCAAGGACTTCTGTGGGGTAGATTCCTAGGGGTTTTCTATGTAGGCAGTCATCTTGCAACTCAATATTAAGAGGAAAATGCAATAAAAGCATGGGCAAAATGTTTGGACACTTTACAAAAGCTATAAAAATGGCCAATAAGCATATGAAAAGATACTCAATATTATTAGTTACCAGGGGAAAATGCAAATTAAAGCCATAATGAGATACCATTTACGTCTATTAGAATGGCTAAAATTTAAAAAAATTGAGAGTACCAAGTGTTGGTGAGGATATGGAACACACAGAACGCTCATAAAACTGTTTGTGAGAATGTAAAGTGGTAGCCTTTGGAAGACCGTTTGGCAGTACCTAAGTTAAACAAATATTTATCAGATGGACTGGCCATTCTACTCTTAGGTATTTCTCCATGAGCAATGAGAGTGTGTGTTCAAATAAGGTCTTTGTATTTGAATGCTCATTTGAATGTCCTTGCATTTGAAAGTTGAAGCTTTATGTACAAGGGTATCCAACTGCAAAAAACCCCCAAATGTTCATGTGATAAATGGATAAACTGTGGTTATCCATATAACTTCATGTAATAAAAATGAACAAACTATTGACAAATAACATTGTTGAATCTCAAAAGCATTATTCTAAGTTGAAATGATTTCATTCATATGAAATTCTAGAAACAATAGAGCTACAGTGACAGAAAGCAGATCAGTGGTCACCACGGGGCCAGTGGTAGAGGAAAGAGACTGATAATGAGGAAGGAAACTTACTGGCTGATAGAAATGTTCTATATCACAACAGTTGTGATTACACAACTGTATCCACTTCTCAAAACTCACCAAATTTCACACTTAAAATTGGTGAATTATACTTTCATCAGTCTAACTTAAATACAAGATTGAGTGCTAGGCAGAGATTTCTTTGGGCTACAGGGGAAAGATACAGAGACATACGAGAATAAGAGGAATTCATTTCGTTTACTCATTCCATTATTTATTTACTCAAAAATGGTTTTTAAACATGTATTAGAAGATAGGCACAGTGTTAAGTGTTGGGGATACGGTGGGAAAAAGCTTCTCCAATGATAAGTTTGGAAAAAAGCATACACTCAGCTCTAAAGGAAAAAAGGACAGGGACATGTGATCCATACCAAGAGTGGTCAGGGAAGCGGGTGGCTGCTGAGATAAATCTTGGATCATGAATATATTGTGTTTCTTCCCAAACATGTTCACTTGATGGTCCTCAGAGTAGCTAAGAGGTTCCAAAACATAGAGGACACAGCGGAGGCTTGGAGTCAGGCAGATGTGGGCTTCATTACTCGTCTGGTTACTTACTAGATATGTGATCTTGAGAGAATGTCAGTCAAACAGAATCTCATTTTTTTTTGACACCCAAAATTAGGGTTACCATAATTACATACAGGTTATTTTGAGAATAAATGAGAAAATAATTACAAAGCACCTAGATTAATAAATGATGCCATTAATAACACGATAAGATACACCTATCAGCCATCTTCACTGGTTACCATAAGCCTTTTTAAATTTAATAAATTTGATGTGTAACATTACGTAAGTTTAAGTAACAATGTGTTACTCTGATATATTTCTATATTGTAATATGATTGCTGTTATAGATACATTTATCACAATACATTTAATTATAGTAAAATATTACCTATAGTAATTATACTGTGCCTTGGATCTCTATGGCATAGGCCTCTTTCTACCATCCTGGCCAAACACTAGGACTGAGTGTGAGTCTTGAATTCATGGGGCCCCTAAAACTCAAGACTCACATAATGTCACAACCAATGGACTTGGGGTGGTTTCTGTAGCCTTAGGAGCCAGCCAGGAGAGGACCCCTAGCTCAGCGACTGGGAGAGGACACAGGAAATCGTCTGATCCCTTTCTTCTATCCAGCATAGTTCTGCACTAAATTGTTCTGATTTGTAATTTTCTGGTAATATTTCTAAGGTTCCTTCAAGTTCTAAAACTCCAAGATCCATAAAGCAAAACTCAACATTACAGTCTAGCTCCAGCAAAGAGATTTCAAGGTCATCACTCCCGAATGCCTTCTGAAGAGCATAAAGTACCCTGGAACTAACTCCTTCTAACTCTGAATTGTCACACTCTTGCCTCCACACACAGGGGTCTTGTTGCCCGTGGACACCAAATGAGCATTCCTTGGCTTGTAAAATCTTTTAAGTAGACAACTTCCTTCTGAATTTGGATACATACAAATTTGAATATCCAAAGGAAGCATATGGCTTTAGTTCTTTCAATTTTCATGACACAGTTCACCAAATGGTGAGCTTTTTGAGGGCTAGGTCCATGTCTTTGTCATATCTGTATTCCTAGCCCTAGCACATAGCCTTAGCTACTTAAGGTTTGTGGAATGACTAAATGAGCACATCTGATGGTCTTCTCTCACATCATTTTGTATACCTCTCCTCTTACATGTGAATTACACTGTAGTTGCTATGTAAGGTACCTTACATCCCAAAATGAACTAAATCAACACATTGAACAGAATAAATCCAATTGTTAAAAACAAAAATCAAACAGTATCCATAACCTTTCCAGGAGCTTAAGGAGACAGCCATTGCATCTGTCATGTTATGAACTGGTGACCTTGGTCAAGGCACTTAGCAACTCTGAGCCTATTTCTTCCTGTATAAAAAGAGGAATGTAACAATACAGCTCTCACGGAATTGAGGTAAGCAGGGTCGCTTGTCTCAGGAACATTTGAAAGGCTCTTCTGATTTGGAAGACCTTCTGGCTTATGTGGCCAGAGTATACTTGTTTTCTCTCTTCTAGCACAGTTAACGTCATTTGTTCATCACAGGCTGGCAGTGCCTTGCTCCATCACAGCAAGATTTTGTAATCCCTCCAGGCTAATTTGCAACAACTTGCTCGACTAGGGCTGCCTAGGAGTCCCAGGCAAGGGCAAGATCCTGAAGCCTGTCACTTGAGAAGACTGAGTCAATGTGACCACACCCCGGCCCTGCCCCAGGGTCTGCTCACAGGTCACCTCCTTCAGCTGTGAGCTCTAAGCCCTCCTGGGACTCTGATGTCTTCAGGATAACCTCACTACACCTTCTGGTGTTTCTTCCTGGAGCTTGTCAGTCAAAAGGAAGAGTGGCTGCATCATAGTAAAGTGGTTCAGGAGCCCTGGCGATGGCTCTGTGCAGCACTGGCTGCTGCCAGAACCTCTTCATGGGTAAGGACGCCCGCTGCCGTCCTGACTGGGGTCCCCGACTTTTTGTAGGGAGGTTACTTTTCATTTCCTTGTGCTTGGAGGAAGAGAGGAAGATGCGTTAAGGGTATTCTGTCAGGTTTTTTACTAGGTCCTCTTTTTCATTTAATCCTATAGCTACCACTTGACGGAGACTTGAAAATACGGCCCTGGGAGGGGGTCATTTGAGATCACAGTGACAAGGTGACAGTAGTCACAGGGGAGGCCTAGGGGAGCAGTAGGGAGGAATTTATAATTAAGTCTTCAAGTCGGGTGACAAGGACTCACATTTACCGGTTAGTGTTGAGAATTCGAAGGAATCCCAAGTGGGGGTTGTGGTCACAGCGGCGCACTCGATTAGACATCTTCACCTTGAGATATGCTTCAGAGCATTTAACAGTCCTTCCCTAGCGGCTATGTGCAAGGCATTGTCCTGGGTGCTGTACAAATACAAAGATTAACTTCACCTTCAGGGCCCCTAGATGTGAATGGGGAAAACAAGACACCTAAAGGCTCTAACATAGGGTAGACTGTGATGAGTCAAAAAGTACTGTGAAAACTCAGGGAAGGGAGAGAGTGTTTCTAGGGGCTGGATGAGGAAAGGCTAGATAAACTGTTAATGACATCAGAGGCAGGCTTTGAGTAAGTAGAGAAAAGGCCAGCAGGAGGGAGTGGCGACACAGAAGAGCCACAGTTATAGACTACAGAGAGAGACTGCAGATGGAGGGAACCCCCAAGGCAGTGGGTGGTCTCTGAAGTATTATAAAGTGAATTGAATGAATGAAAAGGAGGGCTAGATCTATGAGCTGTAGGGGCAGGACTGACCAAGCAGAGAGGTCGAAGGGCGGGGGTGCCAAATTGTGAACTCCTAGGGGCAAGGACTTAACCTAGGACACTGATGGCAGTCACTTATTTAGGCTGATCTGTTATAAATAGCCTTAATGTTAAAGCCAGAGATTGAGAACATGGGGTACTCACAGCAATAAAAGGGTACAAAAGGTGGCCTGGGAAGGATGAACAAAAGTTCCTTTCAGACTCTTTGAATTTGAGGGGGCCTCAAGATAGTTGGCTGGAAATGTGAGATATAAGCTTGAGAATGACTTGTGGGGGACAGAGATACAGACCTGAGAATTGTTCAGAAAGAAGCAGAAACATTGGCCATGAGTATGTGTACGTGCGCACGCACACGCACGCACGCACACACAAAAACGTTCAAGGACTTCCTGTCTCCTCAGAGAACGCTTGGTTGACGGCAGGAGGAAGAACCCAGGAGAATTCGGGAACGGACACTCAGGAAAGGAGTTTTAGGGAGTCCAGGGTATTTGGAGGAAGGAGACTAAAACAGTCTGGAATGAAGCCACTCACCTGGGGAAAGCCGCATAACTTGTGAGGATGAGGGAGAAGATGAGGATGCTTCCATCGGGCATGGCGTTATGGACTCACCCTTGGATTTCTCAAACTTCGTCTTCCCAAGTTTTGAAGGCTGGAGATGGAGTTTGCCTTCAGCAGTTTTCCGTTTCTTTGACAAATGGTTGTTAGTACCTGTTTTTGTTCCACCCAGGTTTAAAGGATGTCTCTAGCTGAACCCTCTCCAGGCTCCCTCAGCAGATGTGCTAGTGACGGGAGGGGCTGGGGCAGCGGTAGGTTAAGATAGAGAAGTTGGGGTCTATCTTTCTCACACTCCCCACTTAGTTCTAATTCACTCTGTGTGGAGGAAGGTACATATAATTTTGCTTATTTATCACAGTTAGAAATGTTAATGAGAGATTTTAGTAGAAAGTCACTCCTTAGGTTTGAGTCAAATAGAGTTAGCAAAGAATCCCTACCGGCTCACTACCCAACTTGATTAACATACGCATGAACGCCAGAGGTGATAAACACCACCTAGCCACTGCAGAGGCCAGGTCCTGGGTACATCCCACTGACAGTGTTCCAGGCTATGACGGCCCATTCTAAATGACACGAGCTGGTAGATCTTGAATGTGGGTAGACCCTGTAATGGATTAGTTACTTAGTCCTGATCTAGCCTGGGCTTAGTCCAAAATTGGGCTCAGCAAATGTTTCTAAAATAGTGGCTTCTCAGCAACCACTTACCTTTCTCAAAGGAAGCCCAATATAGGAAATACAAACAGAAAATTTAAGATGTAACAAATTATAAAGTTCTTCTTTTGGTTAATAATTCACTGTAGTTTCTCTTAAAAGTTCATTACTAATGCTTATACAATAATTCAGCTCAGGTGGGAGGCAAGCTCGGCGAGTGTCTGCGTTAGCCCACGCACTGCAACCATACACAGCATTTTGGCAGCCCAGATGCAACCCTGTTCCCACCTACTTTTTTTACTTGCTGTATCTCTCTGCTTCCTCCTCCCACCCCTTACTGGTCCCATAAAGGCTTTGTGCATGCTATTTTAATTTATTCACTATTTCCTAACTAGATAATATACCTTTATGCAAGAAGACTAGTCATCCTTTTTATTAGGACATGATACTAATTTCCTCACTAATAACAGAGCACTATAAAATCGCACATCAGAACACCAATCTGACCTCCCCAGCCCCACATGCCAGAACAACAGGCTCCAAACTGCAGTGGCTGCAGAACCCTCGAGATAAACAGGCGATGGTGGGGAAGTTCTTACTCAAATCTAAATGCAGCTGCTGCTTGCTGGTCCAGGCTGAGATCACTAGGGTAGATTGTGCCGAAACATTTCTCTGATGCTGTTTCTAAAACAAACAACCAAAAAAGACAGGTCCCAGCTTGTCCCTGTCGGAGTCAGCCAACAGGTGAGGGAGGAGAGCAGAGATAGGCACTGCGGTCTAAAACCAATGCTCATTTTGGTTTCGTCGTTCCAAAGCATCAGTATTTTCTGCAAATTAGAAGAAATTCTTTTTTTCCATAGACTGGCGAACAGATTTTAAGAAGGTGATTTACTTATCCAATTTCCCATCAACCTCTTGACCAAGTTGAAAGGGAAAATCCATTGAGAATGTCTAACGCACAGGGTATCCAAAAGTTTTCTACAGCTCATATAATTAATACTAACTCCAGTTCATTGTAAAACTCTTTACGGTTTGCCAGCTGCTTTCGAATATATTCTCATTTAAAGTAACAATGACATGTGAAGTAAGATAAACGGCAATAGAAAATTTTGCTAAAGACAAGTAAAATCGGATGTAGTAAGGGCGAGGAGACTGTGATCATGGTAGGAGGGACTGAAGCATCACCGGTTCTCTGGGAGCGGCAGAAATCTAGTTATAAAAAACTGCAAGAGGCCCTTGTATAAAAGAGTTTATCTGCAAAATGAGATAACAATAATGGTTATTTACTGGATTGAGGACTACATGGGCTGATTTATTTAAAGTGCTTGGAACAGGGCCAGGCACGTATGACCTCATGCAGTAACAGTTACTATCTATTAAAGTTAACAGTAAACAGTAAAGAAGGGTGCTATTTAAAGGTAATAGTTAAGAACCTCTTCATTAGACAAAATCTTTTCCTGGGAAGCTACTTTCCCTCTTAAAACTGAAGGATGCCAAGGAAAGCATTGAAGAAAACAAATATATTTTTGCTGAGTAATTTAATGTCTCTCTCTCTCTATAATGTGTCTATATATAAAAAATAGGGTTCATATGTTAACAATTTAAGAAATATCACACTTATGAAATGTAATTCTCAAGCATATTTTATTGTTCTCATTTCCACTTAGATCCAGAAAACTAAATAGCTTAAAAAAGAGACACCTGGGAAATATGAAAGCTGCAGAGTTCTAGAAAGTTAAGATTCTGTGTCCTTCAAAGCAAACGGTCACACTGTCTGCTCCTTGCTGAGTATGTACTATTTTCTAAGGCTACCCTGAAATTCCTAAAATCATTCAGAAATTCTTTCTCAGCCTATTAAAATAATAAAAAATCATAGTCTACAGGTTCTAAAAATGGCATCTAACAATCTTGTGGTGTTCCAATCTTGCCGTGGAGTTCCCAGCTCCAAGAACTTCCCTTTGGCACCTCCCCCTGGTCTTTCTAGCTGACCCCGTTATTCCATCTGACCTAGGTGCATCTCGCCATCTTCCTAAACACCCACTAGTTTCCTCCTCCAGCGCACAATTCAGTATATTCTCCGGGCTCTCATTTTTATTGGTAAAGTTAAAGTCAATTAAAAAAGACAAAAAATCAGTCTCTCTCTAAATATATATGTATATAATATGTATCTCCCAGTCTAAACTACATTCATACATACATACATCTATCTATCTATTATCTATCTATCTATCTATCTATCTATCTATCTATCTATCTATCTATCTATATCTATCCATCTAAAGATAATTCCCTTTAGGTTCCATATATTCCCTTTCCTTCTGGAATTCATTTCATATACAAGATAGGAGAGGCAGAGGAGATAAACTGGGCATGTGCCCTCTGTGAAGAAAAGTGACTTTAAAAATCGTTGGTGTTTTATTAGACTGGATCATAGCCTGGGATTCTAAATTCTGGAGGCCATAATAAAACTAAGAAACTAGACCTCAGACTCTGAATTTAGAATTTTCTCTGTGGGTTGTGTGTGTGTATGTGTGTGTGTGATTTTTAAAAACCATTAACACTGTTCAAAATTCTTAAGAGACTAAAGCCAAACATTCTTAATATATTTTCTCAATTTTAAGAATCTCAAACCATGCTTCATATCTAATGTATGACCCTGAGAGTTAAAATCAAGGGCAAAAAGTCATCATCATTTTGTATATGCTATAAGTCAAGTGGAAAGCAGCACATAGCCTGCTCCACCCTGCCACACCCCCTCAGCTACTCTGACAGGCCTGTCAGAAGCAGGCCAACTGTCAGGACTGCAAGAGCAGGATGGGTAACAGGCAACTAGAAAGAGGTTAGAAGAAAACTAGAACTGAAAATAAGGAGGGAGCAAGGATGAGGGAATTAACAGTAAACAGAAGAAGAAGAAAAGAAGGAAAAGATGGAGAACAAAGAAAGGAAGAGAGGAGAAACAGGTAGAGAAAACAATAGGGCTAGACCTCTAAGTTGTAAGTTTGCATTTTCTTTTTCATTCTGTGTTCCAAAGAGGGTGTGTGAAGGTACCTGAAGTTATCTGGGTAACCAGCTCACAGGGAGACGCCAGGGTGTGGAAGGCAGTATAAACACAGTGAGATGACACCATTAGGTTTGAGCACGACGGAAAAGTATTTTTTACATTTATTTATGTACTATTGATACTTTTAAGAATTTTCATAAGGCAGTCCCACCCCAGAGAATGACTGATTTCCAGAAAAATTAATTTCCTGATCTTAGACTCCCAGTTTTTCTAACTTGTGACGACCTCCTGATTGTTATAAATAAGGTGGAGCCCACTGTAGGGGATGCGTCCTCAAGCACCACCGATGGAAATACACCAGACTGCCTACTCTCTCTGAGGACCTGCAGGGCCTGCTGAGAGCTGGAAGCTGAAAGGTCCCCAGAGTCAGTTCACTTCTTAAACTTCATAGTCTTGTGGAGAAGACCTCAGAACACATGGCTGTCACTGCTTAGTGGAAGAGAGGGCATTAAAACAATTTCCCCATCGAAACCAACCAAACCAAAACAACTCTGATTTGGGAACGTAATCATATAATACCTACTTGGCAAAAATGTATGGCTGGCTATAGAACAAAAAGAACTATCTGAATCCAAACTATTGACTCTTAATCCTTTAATTAGACTAAGTCCTTCAGAAGGAAGCACAATTCATTGTTACTGAAGGAAATCAAGAGCAAATATAGACTGTGATATATCTACACACATGTGCACATACATTACTTGATGTAGTCATACACACATGAATGAACACTCAGGGTAAAGGGCTCAGAGTCTAAAAAGAAATTTATTTGTTTATGAGAGCCATGATTTGGAACAGCAAAAAGTTCTTCTGGGAATATGATTTGGGAAAAATGTGATAGGGCGAGACTCAGCAATCCACGGGCATGTCAAAAGATGCGCCCAAACTCTCTTGGGTGAACTCTCCTCTGACTTCGGGCCAAAGGTGTTTGCCTGGCAGTGCCCCGACATCTGAGTGGCTGCAAGGCCCTGGCTCAAGAGAATTTACTTGGAATCTTTCCTCTTTTTCTTCTTCTTTTTCACTGGTGTTTCATCTAGAGTAGCATCCACTGCTGCCTCGACTTGCTTTTGTAGCTTTTTCTTTTCTCTCTTTTTTTTGGGCTTTTGTGGTAAGTCCTGGTCATCAGGTGGCCACACATAGTCCTCTCCATCCTCAGCAGAAACACTGGAATGCTCACCCCAGTGAGGCTCTCCGAGCTGCTGCTCAACTTGGTCTCTCTTCTTCTTGGTCTTGGGTTGGGTATAATTCTCCACATTATTATCTTTTGCAGTTTTCTTTCTTTTCTTTCCTCTTTTCCTTTCCATTTGGGTCTCAGGCCCTATAGCTGTGACCTGTGGTTTGTTCTTTAGCTCTGCCATCCTCTTGGCGAAGTACTCCTGGATGGTGAAGGCACTGGTCGTCGTAGCAGAGGTCTCATCCCCGTCCGGAATGGTGGGGCTGGAATCATCCTAAGGTGTGGGAAAAGAATTAAAACCAGTTAAGCATCAGCATCCTCACAGCATCCAGGACTTTGGCTGGAGCCACTCGTAATCCGCAGTTAGAGACCAGGCTGAGTACCCAGCTTCCCCTTCATTGATTTATTCCCATCAGGTAGAGCTGAACTGCAAGGCAGAGAACAAAGTGGTCAGACACATTGGTTGAATACGACGATATGGGGAGGTAGGCTGAACAGACTGAAGCCAACTTCAGAAGTTAGCTGGCAAGTCATCTAATAAAATTCCGAGTAAATGACACCTTAAAACAATGTTATAAATGGTGATTTATAAGTTCCCAGTCTCCCATGAAAAACAGGGACACTGAAGTTCTTGAGTTTTGAGATTTTGTTAGATACCCATTTCAGCTCCATTAAGGATTATGCAAGTATTTCTGCATTGACCTAAAGCTTAGATGTCATATGTATATGTTAACCCTTTCTATAATAGGAGCCAAATGCCAACCTAGAACCTGGCATGTCAGGAACACTTTCTTTCTCCTCCAATAATTACCTGGCTTCTTCTTTCATATTCATTATTTGCATAGGGAGAGACCGGATGGTTGTTCGACCCTCTTGTGTTGGGAGGATGGGAAAACAGTTTTCTGAATAAACCAGTTTCCAAATTAGGATTCTACAAATTATTCTGAACTTGGTGGGAAAAGCTCAACTTCATTGCAAACCAACGCATATAAACGGACCACGCATTTTCTTGATACAGAAGCACTCAATAACCAGCTCAGTGGACTGAAAGTAGCATCACATTTGAAATTCTGGCCCAGAGAGTTCTCACCAAAGGGTACCTTACCAAGAACACTGTAACTCATCCAATGAACACAAACCTTATTTTACTCAGGCTTAAAAAAAACACAAAATCATGCAGTCAAATTTTAAAGTTTCAAAATGTAAAATGCAGAACATGTGGAATAAACCAACTAAACTTTGGGAAGAAGTTTAAATGGTATCTATTAGCATTCAATTTTGGCTGGAATCTCATCAGGTAATTTTGAGAAAAATTTAAAAACAGCGATACAAAAACAAGGTCGCTTTGTCTTTTTGTTCCTCAAATGTTGAAAAAGAGCTGAAATTTTGTGTAGCAGATTGGAAAATCTTCTCAAGGCTCTCTTGGTGCGAGCCAATCCCAAACTGATGGACAAGAAAGGTCTTGCCTTCCATTTAAGGGCACACAGCCACAGTCTCTGTGAGGTGGCCTGTTTATGTAAAATAGGTCTCATTTAGTTTCACTGCATCAAAAGGAGTTTGTCTTATGTGAGTCAACTCATCTGGAGTGTATCTGTGTCTTAGGAACTCAAAATCAACTTATATCTTATGGCTCCTTTCCTTGCTCAACTCTTATTACCTTCTGAATTCCTGCTTTTCACAGTTAAATCACAGGAACTAATTGCTGGTATTAATCACACTTCTAATTATTAGGAAATATAAGACTGGTTTTTTTGAGTCACTTGTTTAATTCAGAGGGCTTTTTCTAATTCCAGAAAATAACTATGCTTATAACCAACTCCTCCAGTGATATGGATTTTAATAATCATGGACCGCTGCACACTGAGCTTAGCAGGGCATGGAGACAAGCAAGAGAGGTGCCAGCACCCGAATCCTATTTATCCCAAGGAAAGTGTAGGCAGAACAATGACTTGCTGGGGAGAGCCCTTCACTGCCAGGGGCAGCCACCCTCCCACACTACAGCGATGTATGTTTCAAAAAACCATGGAAACAAAGGTGAAATAGGTTGCGAATCTGATTCCAGCAGGAGCAATGCCCAGGACTCATATTTTATAAGCTCATAATTTATGATTTTATAAATCATAAATCCAGTTTTACTACAGCAATTATAATCTGTTTCTATATTCTTGGCAATGAATATGAAAAAATGTACACCTTTTCAAGAAAACGAATACTTTTCATATCTGGTCTCAACTTCAAAGAGAACGAGCACTGAGAAAAGCACCAGTTACTTTTAGCATTTTGAAATAGAGACAACTTGCATCTTCCCACATTTCCATTCAACTCATAATGCCTCAAAAAAAATCCATAATACCAAATATGACTATCACTACTTTGTCAACTTTGAGAATGTCCCAATTTGCTAACAGTGTTCTAAAAACTAGTAAGATAAATGTATAAATAACTTGAAAACTTCCAGTTCCATATAAAATACTACCAGGGGAGGTGTGCTGAATGAATCATCTTACAACATTTGATTTAAGCTTAGGGATTCAAGAAACCTCTTTTTAAAAAAATTCCAATCCCTGCTGTTAACTAGAGGAGGTGCTCGGGTAAATCCCACAGCCTCTCTGGGGCCTCGGTCATCTAATCGAGTCAGATCAGTAGGTTAAATTAGTTGACTTCTAAGATCCCTCAAAGGTCTAAAATTTACTGGTGTCTGAAAAGACATTTGGGCTGGCTACTCCTCTGTGATACAGGTGAGCAGAGAAGAGATAGTGAGGCAGTATCAGCAGGCAGCAGAGATAAGCTTGGTTAATAGAAAACTATCACCGCAACTGTCAAGATGCAGAAGTGATGCCAATGCACCTATAATCTACTTACATGAAGAATATTTTTACACCACCTGTAAGAAAGCACACAGCCAAAGGGCAGATCCAGTAATACCACTGAGCTAAAAGAGCCAAATACTAGTTTGCATTGAATCATTTTTTAAGACTTTGTTGGAAAAAAAAAAAAAATCGACAATATATAGGAAGCTAAAATCGATTAAAACAAAAACTGGAATGACTATTAACTGGAATATGAATTTATTTCAAACTTAAGTCCTGGAAATCACCCCAATACTTCTAAGAAAGGTGGTAAAAAGCTGGAATTTTAAAAAATGGTAATTCCCATCTTATAGTTATGGTTTTGAAGGTAGGTTCTTTTTTTTTATGTACCTTGGCTTAAATATCTCCACTGATCCTTTGCATCCCCTAAATGTGTGTCCTCACCAGGCAGAGCATGAGGAAAATGCTCAAGATGCTCTCTGGCTGGAACTGAAATGTGGTAGGCTTCTGGAATGAATGACCTGGTCCTTCTCCCTCGGCTTTTATGCCTCCACAGCCTAAGATTCTCTAAGCCCCCCTCAAACACTGAGCGTTTTCATAGCTGTCTAGTAATGGCAGATGCAAGGAGAGACATAGGCTTTTACTTGGGTACAGTGGGGGTAAACGGGCAGAGTCTCTATGAGTGGGAGCGAGTGCTCTGCCTGTGGGACCTCCAGCCTTTCTGCTGACCACAGTGTCCTGTCAGTTTACAGGTCTATCACTCAGCTGGGGCAGGGACCTGTTGCATGTAACTGCGCATGTCCAGGGCCAAACAGTATGCCTAAGATGAAGAAGCTTTTCAGAGAGTTCAGTGAAGGAGAAGGGGAAATGGCAAGAGAATTAACAAAATCTTGTTCTAGATTTGTAATATGTCCACTGTTCTACCTCCCCTTCCATAAATTAATAAGAAAGACCCAAAGGCACAGTTAGACTCCTGAAATATTTTCCATGTATTATAGAAGCTACTCTTTTTAAAATACAAAATAAAAGTTTCTTGTTCTTAAAAATGGTTTTACTGGTTAATCTTGTTTGTTCTCAGAACACCTCTGTCTTCTCATTTCTTTCAGAGCCGATGAGTGTATAGTGTGTGTTAAAAAACATCTGATGATCGCTTTTCCCAGACGATAGCTAGGGCCTTAATATTCTGTGGGCTAGAACTCAAAAGTACCTATTCCTTGCTTCACAGAACCTTAATGGTTTCAAGCCAGAAAAGCCCTTCGAGATTGCTCCCTTCGATCACATATGGAAACTACCCAAAGAGACCATACCTGGGTGTCCAGGAAAAAAGCAGCTGTCGTTTTCGGATGCGTTCAATGTGCCAGTCACTTATGATCACTGTCATCTCACGTGACTCTCACAGCAACCTGAGAAGAGGCGTTCTCCCCACTTTACAGAGGTAGGAACGGAGACTCACAGCACCTCATGTACAGGAGGACTCATGGCAGGAACTGGAAGTATCAGGATTTGGCTCCAAGGCCACCAGGCACAAAGCCCTCACTCTCTCCACTACAGCGTCCTAACTTCTGGCCTGCATCACATAGACTCGCTTGTCCCTGTTTCTCTCTTTAGAAATCATCCTAATACTGAACTATACATCAGTTGGTCATGTAATCCAAGGACTAAGGTCCATGGTGAATGTTGTTAGGGCAGAAGTTCACTGATGCAAAAGCTTCAAGTACAAAAAGATGTCACCAGAAATAGATACCACTTTCTAAACAGAAAAAAAACCTCTTCTATTATCTAGTTTGTAATTTACATTTTAAAAAGTCTAAAGCCAGGCTTAAGTATTCATAATTTGTCAAATTAACATGTAAATTCACTTGGCAAAGTGGGAGTTCTTTAAAGCAGGAAGTAAAACCCAAGTCCAACCTTCTACCTGAGGCAAGACTCTCTCCTGGGCACTTCCGATACAGACCGTGATTACTCGGTGTGGCAGGCAGTCCATTTCACCGTGAACTTGCTTTGTCTCAGTTTTTTCCTCAGCGATAGGCAGATTCAAGTGGTTCATGTGTGCCATGATTAGAGTTGCAGAATCTTGAAGCCTAAACCTATTTCTGGCAACTCTGAATTCCCACTGGGATTGGGGATGGGGTGGTGGTATGGGAAGCGTGGATGCAAAGGAAACAAGACCTTGCAGAGAGAAATCCTTAAAATATCAATTTTAATATACCATAATCATCTAAGGTACCTGCAAGATGCCCCAAACTATGCAAGCCAACTTTTCTCAAATGTCTACAGGTATTCTCCCTAGAGGCTTTGCAGTTCAAGCTCTTCTGGGTTCCTTCCTCTCTGTCATTGAAATAAATGTACCGAGATGAATTAACAGTAAATACCCAAATAAAGAGGATTTTCTTTATTATTCTCATTAGAATGTTAGTATTTTTTGGATTGAAAATTTGCTGAGGTGTTTTGGGGCAGATGCACCCTAAATATAAAATCCTACTACTTAAAATTAGCTTACCAATCCAGGAACAGGGTTTCAAAGGTAAAATATTTCGGCTCACAGCCTTTGTCATATATACCTCACTGCTGATCTTAAGTGACAAGACAACTGAAGCCTTTTGATTTCTATGTTAAGACACAGAGCTCATGTTGCAACAGTAATCCTTCAATGAACTTTTCTCATTGAAACAAAAAGTAGACACCCAGAGCTCAAGGGTAATGGATTTGGCAACTGGGGTTATTAGCTCTGATAGCTATTTCTTGTGATGAACAAATGCGCACTTCCACCTCAGCCTGTCTGTTGTCAGCTTGAGTCTGCGAAAAGTTAAGAAAGCTTGGCAAGTGAGTAGTTTGAAAGAATGTTTTATATCTTTTCTAAACTTTTCAGCAGGACAGTTCTGACAAACACAAATTATGCCTTGATGTACTCCTGGGAGGTAGAAATTACACCCATCCACTTTGGACAGGGAAAATTCAGGTACAAAGTGATTTAATGACTCATGAAGATGAAGGGAGTGCTGGAATGCGTGTGCACTAAACCCTTCACCAATAGAGGGAGCAGAATGGGCTGATGCACTCACTCACTCACTAAGCTGGACTATGATGTTCTTCCAGATCCTTTATGTCACCATGTGCATTACTTCCTTAAAGATCAAGCGCAAAACTCCCTCCCTGAAAAAAGCCTGATCCCTGGGTAACTTCCTATGAGTAGCAATTAGTTACTTCTATTTTTCAGTTTTGTATAATTTGCTTTGTAATTATCTTCCCAAGAAAATTTTAAGTTTCTTGAAGACAGAGACCATTCCTAGTTCATTTTTATTGAGCACATTCTCTCTAATGAGAAATGAATGTATGGTGAGTGCTCATGGAAAACGCAGAAGACACTAAACCTAAGCAGATCAAGGCTGGGAGGTGCTTCCACTGAACCGAAACCTTGTGTTTGTTGGCATAGATTTGTCCACAAGCCAGGCAGGGCTAATGACTAGAAGGGCTTGGAAGGATAGGAGGGAAAAAAAGAGTCAGCATTTTACAGTGTATATTCTCTCCATCCAGATAAAATCATTCCCTTCTAATCAGATGCCACTTTGCCTCATGGTGCAAACTGCTTCTCTAACGACTGCAGGGTACATCTGAGCGCCTTTAAGTGTGATCACTAGTTACTCCCTGTGGCCTTAGTAATGTAGAGGAACTCAGTCAAACGACCCATACATTTCTACTCTGGCCTGTTACTACCACAGTCACCTTTCGGGAGATAAGTAAATCGGAACTGCCATATTCATTTTGTGGGATTGGCTGAACGTAGCAATAAAATAGCCTGCACGGGATGGACTGTTCTTGCCGTCAAAAGAATAGATTGGAGAACAAGAGAGTTCTAGGACATATCAGAGACAAAGGTGGGAGCTCATTCTGGGAAGGCAAATAGTTGGATAAAAGTTCCACTGGAAGTCCCCGGTAGCAAGTTGTTACGCTTCAGTGTACGCTCTATCTTGAGCTGAAAACACCACCTGCGAAAGCTTCTGATTCCAGGGAGTCATCGGATGGTTTGTTTCCAAAGGTTAAGCTAAGCAGTGATCAACACCGTTAGTTAGAACAACATCGGCATTTCTTCTCTTGCTTTGTATAGTACCTTTTTGGTTTCCATATAATTTAAAACATTCAGTGTTTTACTGATAAAGAGCCATTTTTACACTTGCAAAGTTTGTTCAAGTGTGAAATCTTGTGTTTTTTTTCCAAGATATCTATCACTGTCATCTGGAGTTTGGTAAGCACACAGTCTCAGTAATAACCAGCCTTACAGAATCTGCCACGAAACACAATCCCTGTTAGTGCTCGCAAGCATCATGAGAGTTAAGAACAAATATAAAACTCCACTGATTGAAGGGAAGTTTCGATTTGAAGTGGGGTTAATAATCAAAAATATAATAACAGACTAGAATTATGTAGCAACTCAACTGGAAAACACATGTAGAGGTTACGTGTGTGTACGTGTGTGTGTTGTGTGTATGCATGCGCAAACAGGTTCCAGGAACCCATGGCATGTATCAGAAGCCCACTCTGTAGGACAGGGTTCTCTCTAGAACAGGGTTGGTAAACTATGGCCTGCGGGCCACATCTGGCCTGCCACCGATCTCTGTACCACTCACAAGCTAAGAATGGTTTTTAAACAGGGCGGGGTGGGGGGGGCGCGGGCATTATGTGAAAGTTATATAAATTTCAAATATCAGTGTTAATAAAGTTTTCAATTTCATCAGTAAAAAATTTGTGGAAATTTGTTTTCTCTCTACTACATAAACGTAAAAGGTGTTTAGTAGATATCTGTTGAATAAGTACATGAGTACATAAATTTATTGTGAAATATGATCTGCTTTTCGGAAATGATAGATGCTTTTGAAGTACACACACACAGATACAGACTCGGAAGGCTTTGGGTTTTGATGAAGTTCTCCATCTCAGTCTCTCTACCTTAATGAGTGATGCTAGTGAATAATAGGCTGCTAACTGCTGATTTCAAGCAGCAAAGGACAGTAGACAAGGACAATGTTTGGTGAAGTGACCTGGCATCAAAGAGAACTCTCTATACCCTACAAGCAAACAGAGATACCTTTCTAACAATTAGGCATTAGAACTTTGCTTGGAATTTAAAAACTCAGACAAATACATTGGACATCTCAGAGATGATAATGGGGAACTGGAAGGGACAGGATATCTCGCTTTTCATTGGACACTAGAAGAGAAATACAAATAATGCCAAATTCTTCATGTGAAGGCCAATGCTAACAAAGCTGCTCATCTTTTTCCACTTGCCTAGTCAGCTGCTCAAATTACCACTCATTAAGTAAAGCCAACATAAACATGTTTTAAGAGGATGGCTCTCTATGGCAACAACTTCTCAAGTAACTGACATCAGAACTACTGACAAGACTCATACAGCCTCTGGGGAAAAAGAGGGGAAAGAAAAAAGGAGCAGGTTTCCTGCCTCCCCGAAAGGTCCTAGGGCTTGGAAAGTTGCAGTGACTCATGTGACATTTCACAACACGCTGGCCATTATAAGATAAACGAGGCTCCTCCAAAGTAGAAATGATCAATGTGACATAGGCACCAATTTCTTTGAATGAAGTCTAAAAATAATCCAAATTGATGATATTTTATAATTCTAGGTCAACTGGTTCTCTTCCCTGCTCTCTGGAGGCAGGACAAATAGCTTTTTATAAGTAGTTGAAGGCTCATACCCGAAACTCAAAAAAACAGAAGCAGAGGCTAACAGAGAGTTTGTCTCTTCCATCTTTACTCCACAGGAAGATTTGAAAATTGCTTAAGAATCATGAAACTCAAATTTAGGCTCATCATTTTCGAAAGCATAGCATTGGAATAAGGTTTTAGAGGACCTTCTGTTTTGAAACTAGGAATAGAGTATTAATAGTTATCTGGACCAGTCAGAATTATTTTTAAGAGAAAAGAATATTAATTTAGGCAAATAAAGTTATAAACAAAAAAGTCTTCTTCCTTAGTTCTTGTATACTATATAAGGTTAATCTCTACATGCTCCTTTTAATTGACTAGAAATCAAAGTAGCAAATAAAAGTGTTTCAAAAATGTTTTTAGGACTAAATTTGGTAAGACAAAATAAATAAAATTCTGAACTCACTGAGTTATGTAATAAAAGTAAATTATACAACAATAAGATCTTGAGATGGCTGAGTTCCAAAAAGATTTGGCCATCTAGCCCCTCATAAACATCCACGAAGCAAAAGCTACTGTTTACCTGACTGGGGATGGGGCCAGATAGCTCCTGTCCTGGAGGAGATGGACTATTAAAAAAAATAATAATAAAACATAAGATCTGGGTAGATCTTATGTGTTTTTACTGGAATAGAAAAAAAAATAACACATTGAAAGAATTTATTTTTTAAATACACAGAAACTAAAGAAAACCAACTACAAAATAACTCTATTCAACAAAACCCTTAATCAATTAAATTGAGATTACAATTCCAAAGAGCTCATAAAAAATAAACATTACTGCTATTAAATATATAATCATTCTCTTGTTATTATTACATATATTAAATATATAATTGCTTCTTTTACACAAGCTATAATTTTTTTTTTGATTTTTTAAACAAGAAAGATATTAAAAGTTTAAGCGAAAAAGAGTTAAGTCACAATGCCTCCTACTGCTTGCTCAGAATCCAACAACGTTCTATAAGGCAAGACCTGTCTATTGTTTGTAGTCTCTAACTGGCTCATTCTCTGTGGAAATTCAATGCTCTATATGATAGTTAGTGCTTCTCAAACTATCAGGGGTAAAAGGTCAATTTTTTTCTTTTTAAAGTCTATAATCCATTGTAGGCCAAGATCTTTGTAAAATACCAAAATTTTTTTTTCAAAATAGAAAATTTAAAAGATATAAAATGGAAATTCTAATTTATAAAAATTAACATCAAATGACTATAAAAGTTTCTAAATGCTTACAATCAGTTTCTGTCCTTATCATAGGCTGGTGTGTGGACCATAACTTAAATGGCACTGATATAAAATATTAGCTACCAAAGGAAATTAAGAAAGGTACTGAATTCAGTGTAGTAGAGGTGGCAATGACCTAGGTGTCAAAAAATCCAATTCACATATGACAGAATGTGAGATCTTAGACAAGTCACTGGACTGTCTGGGCCTCAAAGTAAATGATTTATAAAACAAGGAAGTAGGGCTATTCAGTGACTTGTTTTCAAATATAGTTTTAGCACTGTACACCTTTTTCCAAATGAAATCTTAAACAGAAAGCCAATATGTAACACACATCCAGGGGAATTGTGGTCAAGGTGAGGCTGGGGGAACCCAAAGCTCATGTCTAAACCCTCCTCTCCCTTATTAAGGCCCCTGAGACATCTCTGAGGATCGCGTAGGGCTCTATGGAATAGAATCTGAAAACAACAGTGATGTTTAAAAGATCCACTGCAATTCTAACATTCATTGTAGCCTAGATAATTTCACAGGACTCAACAACGGGAGACTAGAAGCTGTGAATAAAACTGGACTTTTACTATTATATAATATACAAATTCTTAAAGTTGTCATTAACTTTTGGAATTCCAATAATTGGCTGTCAGAACTATCCAGTAACCAATGTTTTCTTAAAATGGTAGCAAAGTATCAAGCCTGGTCTCCTCAATACTATAAAATCTTAAGTTGCAAACTCTGAAGGTCCCGATAGCTTAAGATGAACGTTATCAAGGTTAGCTGACTCTTCCAGCTTTACTTGGTGAGGTTCCAAAGAGAACCCAGAGGAGGAGATGGTAACGCCCAAACCCGAGTCATCAGTGTCTCCACTACAGTCCCTTGAGACTGCAGCATGAGGAACAAAGTGTCGCCTTCTTACCAGCCACTTGCTAGGCATTAACCCAAAGGAAGCTTTCTCTTCATCCTATTTTCATTACATCATAGGATAAAAATCTGAGAGAGAATGTTATTTTTGCTTTCCTGATAGGACAGAGGGATAGAAGGAAAAATGAGCCAATATTTCACTCTTCTCCACCAACACTAGGCCATCTGTATATCAATTTCTTATTATCACAGAAGCTGTTAAAACCATTTGCTTAGTCTGTCAACAAACAAAAAGCCAAATCTAATCCTTTCAGGCCAAACCTGTGTCCTGGCAAAAGTCTACCCAAACAGAACAGCCCAGTGACTTAGAACTCTTGGGTGTTTTGGTAGTCCTTCCCCTCCCTCGCCTTTTTTTCTTTTTTAATGAGTGTCTTACTATGAAGTTATGTTTGTTGATCCAGAAGACAACAAATTTTTACTAGTACTAAAACAACTTTCAAAAACGCAACGACCCACTTTCTCCTTTCTGTCTTACAGAAAGTAGAGGCAGGTCCCCGAACCCTGTTTGAAGTCCTTTCTGCCAGGAGATGGTCGGTTTATGTCTCTTGTCCTAGGACAGGAAAAGGATGCACTCTCGGCACCGTGTGCTAGGGAGAGATAAGACCAGGGATTTCTGTCCTCAGCACCTTATCAGCTTTTCCTGCTACTTTCCAGAGCAGACAGCACCATGACTGGCAATAAACTAAACTAGCAAAAGGGGGGCTGGGTGTGGGAGCAGCCTGGGGATTGGAGGGAGTGAGGTAGGAAGGGGTAGAGAATAAGGAAAAGAGATGAGGCTTTTAATATGGTATGGTCCAAATAAAGTTGCCTGTAAAAAGAAAACACATGTGTTTTATATGTCTTTTTGTTACAAATGCAGAAACAGGGGTAGAAGTTTTTACAAGAACTTCCTTTCTGGTTGGAATGCTCCGCCACTTTCCTTATTTTGAGCCCTGTCCCTAACTGCCTTGTGCTACTGGCTCCTGGGCACGTAGCACAAGACCGATCTGCTGTCCGTGTTCCAACAGGGGGCCTATAAACCACAGACTGCAGACAGAATGCTTTCTACGGAGACATACGCCCCTATTTTCTGGGGCCAAGGCACTCACATTCCGTTTCCTATTGCAAAGGAACCAGCCAGGCTATGAGACACTCCTCCGAATGTAGAGGACGTCACTGATGATTTCTCTCATTCTGCAACAAATCACACCTGTGAATCCAAGAAGGCTTATATGCTTTGGGGAAATCCTGGTTCTTGGGTGGGGGCGGGGCGGGGGGAGGGGACCTTGAAGATAGCTGCTAGAGAAAAATCTAGACTCAGCAGGAAAATTTAAAATTAGTATTGGCCCCAGTTATTTCTAATGAACTCATGTGAAAGTAATATCAATCTTTTAAAAACTTTTTTATCATGAAAATTTTCAAAACATATACAAAAGCAGAGACCATACTATAATGAACCTGATGTACCCATTACTCATCTTCGATGATTCTCAACACACAAGCACCACCAACTCTACTCCTATCAGCTCAGAGCAATAAACGATATCCTACACTTCCATTTAGAAATATTTCAGTATGTGTCTCTAAAAGGAAAACAGCTCTAAGAAAAATCCATAACTATAATACTGTTATCACATAAGGTTAACAGAAATTCCATAATGTCACTAAATATCTAGTCTGTGTTCACATTGCCTTTGTTGTCTTTTATTTCTTATTACATTTTATTTGAATCGGTTTCCATATACTGTGATTAGCTGATATGTCTCTTGTCTCTTTGGGGCTTTATGTTCCCATCCCCTCTTTTATTTTTTTAATTTCCTGTTGATGAAACCAAGCCATGGGTCCTATAGAGTTCTCTCAGGATCTGAATTTTACTGAATGGATGGATCCCTGTAATGTGAGTTAACACGTTCCTCTGTCTCGTGTATGTCCCGTGAAGTTTAATCTAGAGGCAGTCTTATCTTCTAATGTAGCACTTTTTGAACACAGCATGCCATTTTATAAAAAACTAGGATGGATTCATGATTAAGTAAGCTTGGGAAACAAATCTGTGCTATCTTCCCTTTGATTCTCGTAATGCACATTTTATTATCTGACAGATACAGTCGTTGTTAAATTTTAGAATTTCCCAAACTTATTTCATTTTGGAACCCTTTTTGGTATAATGTCCACTGACATCCCTTAGAATTAGCATTCTGCTGAAACTATTTTGAGAAGGTCTGTTCACACAGATTATTGCCATGATCTGGATAAAGTGAGAAGGCCTCCTGATTAAATCTTGTAGCCAAATCTTTGATTTATCTTGGTCTAAGGGGGTGGGTTTTTACCAACTGACCATACATTTTATGCAAAAATGGCAGATACCTGGTAGAGAAGTGAAAAAAGGACCAGGCGAGCATTCTGTTATGAACAACCAGCTTGCTAGGTGACTGTGACTTCGGGAGAAGAGACTAGCTCTTCCCTAGATATTCCATAATTGAAATGGAAATATCTGTTCCCAGGCTTAAGAATCACTCTTCCATCTTGAAATGGAAGGTAGCAGAGAAATAACATGTTTTATATCGTGCCAAGTATGTATGGATCAAGTTTTAAGACTTCCGACAATCTAACCATATTTTTCTTTTTAGAATATGTGCCAGCAGCGGAGCTGCACAGTCTGACCAGTGGGCAAACCAAGATACAGAGGATCTCAGAACCAAGTTCCCTTTAAATGTCTGTCCAAAGTTCAAACTACAGAGTAATGAATAATTTATAATATAATCAAGAGAATAAAAATGGAGAACATAATCAGGAATCAATGGACATGTAACAAAGTTAAAATTTAAGAAAGCAATTCCTAAAAATAAAATGAAACAAATGAATCTGATTCTAAAACCAGCCTGTTGAATACCTACACAGAATGAAATTCCAAATGACTTTAAAACACTGTAATATGATTGACTGTACATACCTAATGAGATATGTTAAAGATAAAAAAATGGCCAATAAAAACCCCACAAAAACTCTCAATTTATTTATTTTTTGATAATCAAATTATTGGTGTTATTCTGTGACTACTGTGTATATAATGGGAAATAAGCAAGTGAGTCACGTGATATTTTAATGATTTTGTTCCTGGAATTAATAGATTCCAAGAATTCTCACTGTGCATAAAGATAAAAGATTAATGAGGTTAAGTCCTTGTGGTTCCGAATTTTAATCAGCAAGATAAGTATAAACTCATAATATATTTTATCATTAAAAAAATTATAGTTCTATTGATGTAAAAAGGCCTAGGAACAAAGACCAAACTAGAGGCAATAAGCAACTCTACTGACTAGATTGTGGTCTCTAAACATCATTTACCACCAAAAGGAACCAAGGAGAAATGGAATCTGAATCTGGGGCAGCAAATGTTTGAGGTAGGCCTGGAAAATCTTATACCACATAGGAAGGAGTGACCAAAACCATTTATGGTCATGTCAAGGGAATTCAGGAACCCACTTGAAGAAGCACCCACTGGGCAAAGATGCAAAACGTGATGATCAATAAAGATATTAAATGCAACACACTGAAACATATCAAATATATTTCAATCCACGAGTGATTAAAAAAAGAAAAGGAAAACTCATTGGTCACTTTCAGAGAATGCTAGAGAACCTCCTCTAATTGAAAATCAGTAAATAAAGGAAACAAAATATTTAATACTTCTTACCTCAGGGTAAGCAAATAGTAGATATGTGGAAATTTCTATTCGAAATTTCATTCTAAAAATGAATGAGGAAAAGAAAGAAATATGGAAAAGAAATCCACAGAGTGAAAGAAATTTAAAAAGATAGATCAACCAGTTGTTATGTGTGACCTTTATTTGGATCCTGATTCAAACAAAAAAACTATAATGAAAAACAAAATTTATGATACTTATAAAAATTATAGCGTGTAATCAGCAGTTTTTATAGAATATAACCATGGTCTTGGAGTTATATACTAAAGTGTTGAAATATTTATGGATGAAATGTTATGATATCTGGGATTTCTTTCAAAGTAACACAGAAGGGTGAAGTGTGTGGGGTACTTGCTCCTCTCTATCGACCTTTCTGGTCTAGCCATATCAGTATGCTTATTGCTCCCCTAAAGACCCTTGGCTTCTTCAAGGATTTGTGTCTTTGTGAATATGGTCTTCTTTTCTCCTTGTAAGGTCTTTCAACCTGCCTGAAGGCTACTCCTTTAAGGCACTACATGTATGTCAATCTCTGCAAGCTGAATTCATCACTATATCGTATATGTCCCCAGACCTCTGGCACAGCATCTAAAGCCTTTGCTCCAGTTAACTGTGTACATTTCTGACTTCCCAAATAAACTGTGAGTAGGGATTATGTCTTATTCATTTAATCACTTGTCATGCAACAATGCTATTGGATGACAAGGACAGAATCTCAGTTAAGTAGGAAAAAAAAAGGAATTAGAAGGGTCTGGATCAGGGGAACTAGATAGAAAGAAAATGATTAAAATTTTATTACTTACAATGAAATAAGGAGAGACTACACTGAAGGGAGTCATGACCAGAACGCTAGCCTTACGCAAAATACTGAGTCAGCTGAGCCAGATCCTACAGCTGGAAAGCACAGATGACTAGAAAGCAGGCTCTGTTTTTGGCTCACTAATAACTTCAATTCATAGACAGTTGATTTTATCCATTAATTTTATCAAAATGTCCTCAAAGTATCTACTAATAGTTCTTGATCCTTACAAGGACAAAAGAGTCTAAAATAAACTGAGATCAGTGATGATAATGTGTCATGTATCGTGAATAATCCAATTCTGAGTAACTGGAGTCCTTTAAAAAACAAAATAATATGAGTGCCATGCTTTTGTTTCCCTATTTATCATCTTAATGGGGAGGAAAGGATGGGATGAGTGTGAGGATAATAATCTAAAATTAACTGACTGATTTAATTTAATGAATAATGTCACCATTTAACTTTATAAAGTATATCATAAATTTTTAAAAAGACTTTTGTAGGATCATAAAATAAGCAGGAACACAATTTCCAATCTGACACTTTAACAACTTTGGAATAAGAATTAGATAAATATCGAAAAGCTGATACTCTATTTACAAGCTTCAATGATACAGGGAAATAAAATTAAGTTTACTGATTTCCAGAGTCTAATCAACATCTTGTAAGCGCCACCTTCCTTTTAGAAAGGGCTCTGACATAAATGCTCAGATTTTACTTAAGTAAACAAAGAAGCTTCCCAGGGTCAGCTTTTCTGTTTGTAGAAATAGAAACACCACCAAATCAAGGTTACTGAAATCAAGACATAATATAAGTTTAAACACTTGTTAAATAGCTATGTGGAGTTCAGGCTCACAAAATGCTTCAAAACTCATCAAGTAAAACATAGAATCTCCATATGATTTTAAGAGATAGAATGAAAATTAGGAAAGCAGTCCTAAACAAATGTCAGGGGACAGAAATGACTGGAGGCTAGTTGTTATTACTGTTACCACTTTGCTTAAAACAATTCTTTCTGATGCAGAAAAAATATACTTGTCAAAGAACAGACGACAAATCAAAATTCAACCATTTTAGCCTTGTGCTATTTGCTGAGATTGAGTGCTGTTGGAAGAAATAAAACTGACTGAACTTTCTAGAGGCTCAGTTGGTTTCAGATAAGAATTAACAGAACCTTAAGAAAGAGACTTACCAGCACTCTGATACCTAATAAATACAGAAAACTTGTAATTTAAATCTTACAGAAGAAAAAAAAAATATTTGGAAAATTCCTGCAAAGTTTTAGGTTAAAGAATTTTAAATAAAATTTTGGTTGTTATAAAGTGGTTCAATGGAATTACATAAAATTGCGATTTACTGACTGATAAATATCCAGAAATATATTGAAACTACACTTAGAGCTATTAGTGAAACCTTAACTAATTTAGGGCTGGGTTTAAGCTACTTCTCACATTATCTCTATAGAAGTATTGGCCTAGTAAATTAACAAATCAGAATCATCTTTAACACTCCTTTAGAACTAAAATCTACAAAAGACAAGATCCAATACTATTTTGGTGATAATTTATCCAAATGAGTAATTACAAAATAGCTTGAATTACAAAGAACTGCTAAGGCTAAAGGAAGTACTTATTAAATTACTTAAAAGAAATGCTTCAAGTAGCTTTAAGCAATTTAGTAATTTTCATTTACATATAAGCATTTGTTGTATTAATTACAATTAGTTCTTATCAAAGCAATTCCATTGGGACAGTTTAAAGATAAACTGGGTTTGAAGCTGTTTTTTTTTTCCAGTGGGAACAAAAGTTCTTAAATCCCAATCTTAAATAAGAAATGAAAGAAAATCTTGAATGCAAATACTTTTCACAACACCAAACAAACCAGTATTCAAAGATAAAATTTTAAGGACCCAATTTATGAATGTATGCTGCTTGTATATGTACAGCTGTATCTATATATACTCCCCATGTAAGGACAGAGTGATGCATACTACAAAGGAACAAAAACAATGTGCTATGAATAGTTTTTTCCTCCTTAGCAAGACAAATGTTTAGATTTCTTGCCAGGCAAATCAAATTAAAGATGGTGGGATTAGTTACCTAAAGATTCAGGACTGGGTATATATATCACTAGGAGATCTTTGAGGGGTTTTATATAGGTAACATGGCAGAACCAGGACATGGTGAGTAGCAAGATGAAGCTGTTCACTTTATCACTGAAGATGCACAGACTCTACGTGACATGAAATGTTCGAATTGTACTTAGGTAAAGTAGCTTCCCCAGGTCAGCTTTTCTGTTTGTAGAAATAGAAACCCCACCAAATCTAGGTTGCTGAAACTAAGACATAAAATAAGTTCAAGCACTTGTTTAAAAACTATTTGAAGTTCATGATTCTATTTTTTTTTCACATTTCCAATAATCCAGAATGCCTTGTAATGCTACAGAATTATCCTTCATCATTTGTTTGTCAATTTAGAGTCATTAAAAGTAATTAGCCAGCTGTTTTTTTTTTTCTTTTTAATGGCCAGAGAAATCTATTATTTTCCCTGTTTCTCTGTTATTTTATAGTAAATAACCATGTAAGTCTGTGTTAGTCTGTGATGGGAGAGAATGAATAAGTTAAGTACAGTTTACCATGTGCCACCATGGGAAGAGTCTTAAATTTTAGATGAATTTCTTGGGGGCAATTAAACCAGATAATTAACTGCCAAGGCCAAGTCTGTGAATGGCTTTGATACTCTCCAGAGTCAATGAAAAAGTGCAGAGGCCCTGATGCCACTCCTTACTCTGCTGTCACATAGTTTTGTTCTGTGAAACATCTGTTTCTGTAACACCAAGCAGCTCACCTGTCACTGGTAAACAGGGAAATAATGACAGTAAAATGTGGAAGTTGTGTGATTTTTCTGAGGCCAAGGGAGCCAGGACGGTGTAAGTAGAATCACTACCAGAAAGAAAGGGGAAAACCTCAACGTCTCCCAGCCTGGCAGCTGCTTGGACAGTACTCCCTCAGCTCCAACTCAGAGTAGTAAAATTAGCACTGGTAGTACTTCGTTCCCACTTGCTACATTCACTTGTCTATCATTCCATTGTCACTACTATTAACTATTTTTTCAGATTTTACCTGACGCTGTGAAGTCCTTACTTAACCCTTCTCGTGGACCCATCCACACAGGCCAATGCCCTTTCGCTTAACACTGTGTCAAAGTGAATGCTGTGCTGTGCCCCCAGATCCTCCCTGCAGGACTAAAGGGTTTGCTCTCAGCTGTCAGATCTCTCTGGGAATAGCCACCTGGCCTAAGATCACCCTCCCATTCTTGGCAGACACGGGGCTGGACCAGTGACTGGTCAAAACAGGGCCATAAAGGCCCAGCCTATTTCGAAGATCTTGGGTGGGTCCTGAAGAGGTCCCTGTGGAATCAGCTAAGGACATATGACTACATAATGGCAATCCAATTTCTGTCCAATCCTACTTCTTCCCCTCAGCTAGTAATCCTGAGAACACCTCCCAACACACTTCCTACTGCCCAGGGAACTCACCTGCAACAGCACTCACATCCAGGGCTCCCTCCCCACAAAGCGCTTGGCTGGCAGCGGATTGACTGCATGTCCCAGTGTTCACCTTAGGTGGCCCCACAGCTCACAGGTCCACTTCAGTCCTTAGTATCTCAGCATTTACAAGCCAATGGATTCATTCCAAGCCAATGTGTTCATTCTATTGCTTTTTAGCATTATTTTAAGATCCCCTAAGTAGTCTCCCTGGTCTGAGTGAATTATCTCATGAGGCAAGTGTGTGTGTGTGTGTGTGTGTGTGTGTGTGTATGTGAGAGAGAGAGAGAAGAGAGAGAGAGAGATAGGGTATAGGTGGTGCTGGTAAGGCAGGCAACATGTGCGTTCTGGTTAGGAAAATACGTTGATTTTAGCAGTCTGCCTCTTACCCAATTTTTTCCATAAGCTCTATTATTTTTAATGGGAACTCTGCAAAATGTAAAATTTTTCGTGAACATACATATAGTGTTATAGCAGAAATGCCTAAATTTGACATATTTTATTATATTTGACATTAATACTTCAGAAGAGATTACAATATTAAGTACTGTCTCTTAGATTACGTTGTTAGATTACGTTGTAAATTACAGGAAGGCAGGAACTACTTACATGGTAAAGAGCCGTGCAAGGGAAATTAATGATCAAAGGTGGTCCAGCAGGAATGGTAATTTATGTTTTAAAAAGATGCAGTGTAGAGTTTCTTTAAAAAGTGAATACATTAAAGGATGCAATGATGTTGAAATCAATAAAATTCAAAATGTAAAAAATTCTGCAAGAAAAGGAACAGAAGGTCTCTTTGACAATAGTGTGCAAGGAAAAAAGAGAAGGGATTGGAACTAGGGTTAAGAGTCTAAAACACATTATCGATTAGTTGCAATATATATATATATAGTTTGTTGGATCCTGATTCAAATACATGCATAAAGTCAAAAAATTATAAGACAACTAGAGAAATCTGAATAGTGACTGGATTTAATTTTAAAAAATTGTAGTTAATTTTTTGCAGTGTGACATGGTTCTGTGATAGTGTGTTTAAGAGTTCTTATCTTTTAGAGATGTGTAATGGAATGTTAAGATAAAATGATATATATCTAGGAATTGTGTCAATAATTTGGGAGAGAGTAGGTGGAGTACTGTTGACGCAATATTGGTGATAAACTGATCATTGTTAATCTGGCAATGGGTAGGTGAGGACTATCATTATTCTTTTTACTTTATTACATTTTAAGCTTTCCACAATAAAATGTTTTAAAAAGTGAATGTATGTCTGCTACTGTATAATTTTTCCTGGAGTGCAATGAGTAACCCAAGACATGTGTACATAAGTGAAAGTGATCACCAACTGGCCTAACTGAAGCTGACAATTCCGTTATCATAAGAGAAATCACTGCGGACTCCCACAGAAGAAACAGGGCAGAGGGGAACCCAAGCAAGGCAGAAAGGTAATCCCATCTGTGAGCTGACTCAGTTAAGAACAGAGAAGCCAGCAGTGGTGTGTTTCCCATATGAGATCATAGATTGGCCACCAGCAGCTGCTACTAATGTTAGAACAGGGTTTTTCCCTGAAAGGGTCACAATTCCTCTCGTTAGCAAAACAGGAACTGATCCTAACAGGAGTATTATGTAATACCAGGGAACTGAGAAGGTTGGAAAAAGCAGGATGAGGGGTAAGAAGAGCTACAGGATGACAGGATGAAGGTGGAGGCAGGGAATGGAAAAGCCCCTCACAGGCCCTTAAAGGGACCAAACCCAGGACAACTTCCTGCTAGCCTCACCCCTTCCAGTCAGTGCCTTCTTTCCCTAGATTACCAGGCAACTTTTAGGCCATCAGAACATGGGGGTGGGGGAGCGAGGGGAGGAGGGGTGCGGGACGGGGAATAAAAACGCACAGCTAACAAGCAGAACTGAGAGGATCCCGGGTAAAGAAGAAAACGGGCCAATAAGAGGGGGAGCATGCTGAATGGGCCCCCTTTCACTGTAGAGAGAGAACTGGTTAAGAGAGGAGCATTTTAGAAATGCTGTCCATCAGCACAGGGCCCAGAAGCAACACACTTCACGGGCTTAGTGGCAGAGCTAAAAATGCAAGTTCCTAAAGAGACAAAATATGTGAATTTTTAAAAAGTTACAACAGCATGTATATTATGATCCTGCTTTTGAGACTGCCAGGAAACCACAGACACAATTTCTACCACATCCACACGCCTCCAAAGCCAAGGTTCTAATTAGGGCTATCTCTAGGTGTCTGGATCATGAGTATTTTTCTTCTTCTTACTGCATATCTATAGACAATAATTTTTCTACAGTGAATATTTGCTGCTTTATAATAAAAATCATTTGAAATTAAAACATGCACGTGCACAGAGAGAGAGAGAGAGAGAGAGACAGACAGACAGACAGAGAAAGAGAAACTACAAGCTTAAGGCAGGGCACTCTGCCTCCAGGATAACCAGATTCAGGTCAGTCGGCTCTTGTGCCCAAGGGGCAAGTGCTGGCCTTTGTTGCTGAACTAATCACAGGAGGTGGCATTTTCTCAGTTCCCTCTACTACTCACTCCACATTCTTTCCCTCATCTTTTTTTACTTCCAGATGGTCCCAATGTCTCTGTCAAGGTTCTTCCCCCATTAAACCCATCAACTTGTATCTATAGGGATTCTAATGAGGCAGAGAGTAAAAAAGCCTTTATCACATTGAATGACAGGAGAAAGTGGCCAAATGAGAAGGAAAGAGGCTTATCAGGAAGACATGCCTCAAGGGGAAAAAGTTAAGTGAGGACCCTCAGAGCATCAGGTGAAATGTGAAAAACATACTTAATAGCAATGACAATGAAGTGATAGGCAAGTGAATGTACAGTGAGTGGGAAGGAAGTAAAGGTGTAACTGCATGGAAGGCCCAGGATGACACTCATGTCTTGTGAGCTAATGTTTCATTACTGAACTGATCAGTCTCCAGATTCACTCCTCCCTTGGCATTCTTCATCCCAGTGGCCCACACCATCATCTATTCATGCGGCTGCCGAAGCCAAGTCAGAACTTCAATTCTTCCATGTCCAGCTGGACCCCAAGTCCTGGGGAATCTACAATACCGCTCGAATCTGTTCCTTTCTCCTCAGATCTCTGCCAACCTTGGCTCAAGCTTTCCATGACTCTCTAGAATAACAGCCTCTTAACTGGATTGCCTAGTTAGTCTTGTCCCCTCCCACTGTCATTCTTATTTTCTTATCTCCTGCAGGCAAAAGGATCTTTCTAAATTAGAAAAACAATCACGGCCCCCCCTAGGCTTCAGATCCCTCAGTTGCTCCCAAATGCAGGCAGAGGCTACAGTCAAAACTAATTTGTAACAAAACTTTCTTTTCTTTTGACACCAAACTGCCCTGAAAGTATATGAAGCCTATAGTGGTTTCCAATCCATTTCAGCGGAGCTCACCTAGCAAATAATACATATACGGCATTCAGGGGTAAATGTATGTGGCTGCTTGTTGGTGGCAGCTGCTGGTGACCCGCCCAGGGATATCAGCTGCCCCAGGAGGCCCCACTGCAAGGCTGAGGGAATCAGCATCTCAATAGACCTGCAATCCACACATGGCACATTGGCTGCTATACTCAGTCTTAGAAATAAAGTTGGCTGGTCAAACTTGTCAAAACTACCATTTAAATTTAGGCCCCAGTACTAGTTGGAAACAATATATTCTCTTAAAGGGACCAGTAGGGTATTTTTGTTTGGGGAGCCCCAGCCCCTCCCTGCCTTTGTGGCTGCCCCTGCTGCACTTGGGGAAGCTGCTGGCTGCATATGATTTTCCAGTTAAGAGTTTGACTTCACAGCTAGAAGAAAGGCAAGTGTGGTAATGGCCTCTGTCCAGTCCTGTCCAAGGCAAAAAGGGTGGCGCTGGCCTGTGGTGCTGCTGCTGTACTTGCTGGGGACCCTGGTGGAAGTCCTCTTCTAGCATGACCAGAAAGAAGCTAGCTTTTGGAAGGCCTGTGGCCCTTAGAACAGCCTCCTCCAATCTCAATCTCTGCACAGAGATGCTTTTTACACCATGCCTGGGGCAGTGAGACTCTCAACCCCCTGTTCTGGCCAGGCTTCCCCTTTCTTCCCTTCTAGCACTCAGGACGAACAAGATGGAGCACTGAAGCCTGTTTATATTTGTATCATATTCTGGTTCTGAGTCTCTGAATAAAGGTCCAGTTATTTAAAGACCTAGACAATCAGTCTCTAGTCAGACTAGCGCAGGCCCTGAGCAACATGGCTCAGATCTTGTCTCTTAACACCCTCTCCCGGCACTCTGGACCTCTGTGCTCTTTCAACTTCACGTTTGCATATGATGCTACTTCACCTTGAAAAGCCTTCCCTGCCTCTTCCCTTACTAACCCATTTGTCTTTTATGGAAGGACACCTCCTCCAGGAAGGCAGGAGCCAACGCAAGGGGCAGGTGTCCTATCAGGGTTCCCACAGGGCCAAGTGCACACCTCTAGCACAACAGTTACCAAACTGCAATGAAATGATGGACAGTTTCTATCTTCCATGGCCCTGCGAGCTCCCTGGGGGGGATGCGCCATGCCTTGTCTTTGCAGCCCACTGCTTTGAAGAGTGCCTGGCACACACAAAACAGATACTCCAGAACTGTTCATGGGATTAACGAATGAAGTAAAGCAGATTTACAATCAAAAGAAATAATCTTAGTGATTGAATTGATGAGGGGTTTGCAAATGACATGCCATATGCAGACCACAAGGACTCATGTAAGGTTTAATGATATTTTTAGGATCTTCAGATTTATGGCTGTATTGATAGTTGAATGTAATAAAAAAAAAATAAAGGACAAGATTGCTTTAATGTGATATATGGACCATAGTGTACATAGTGTACTGTGAATTAGTAACAAACGGCATTCTATGTCATGTGTGTGCATACACATACATATATATGTTATAGCTACAACCTGTGTTAATTACTTAAATCATAAGGTGTATCATACAATTATACAATATGTGTGATTAAACAAACCATTTTATTACTTGATACTCCCATCTTACAGCCTAATCTAGGTTACTGTTCAACTTTTCCCCCACCTTAGGCGTCTCTCATTCCCATGTAGAAGCTGACTCTCTACGCTACACTCCTAGCTAGCCTTGCCTGTTTGTTCCACACAGACTTCTTCCCACTTCCATGTATTTGCCAAATCATGCTCCCCTGGATGTGTTTCTTGGTGCACTATACCAACTTTTGTCAACATCTGGTGAGGGCCTACTATGCACCAGCTCTTTGCTAGGGGTGGAGATCCTGCCCTTGATGAGCTTCTACAAGCATGAGCTTGATTAGTTCCTGCCTTCAAATCTGTATCTCTAGCGTTTGCATTCCTGAACTATTTTAATGAGCACATTATCTACATAATCCTCTATTAGAGGGTCTACAAAAATATCTCAAACCAAATTACTATGTATGGCACGAGAGTTCTCTTAGCAAAGAGTTGTGTTCCTGAGCTCAGTCTGTTCAAATGTTCTGACCTAAACAATTATTTTCTCACCAAAAAGCGCAAACTGGGCTAACACTAAAGGAAGAACGCACATGTCCAGTCGAATATAGGCACTTGTTTTAATTTTTACTATGAAAGGATATTATTTTCAATAACCAAACAAAAAGGACTCTATTTTTAAAAATAAAAGTAGAGTGAGTTTACAAGTCATTTAGCCTCAGGGATCTCTGTCAAAGCAGCAACACAAATATGGTTAATTAATGTTGTTGTAACAAACCATGATAACGTGAGTCACTTATGAGCATTTTAGTGTATTCCCTATTACCTATAGAGATTAATTTAAGATAAAGTTAAAACAAAGATTATTGCAATGAGTATCTATTAACAGATTCAACCAGAGGCCAAATAAGTCAATTGGGGTATATGAAAGCTATGCTACCCAGTATAGCTTTTATGCTAGAGGAAAGGTACATTCAAAGATTCAGAAATGGTTTTAAAACTGTTAAAAAATGGATTTGCTAATTGTCTGCAGTTGTTTGTCATTAACATAATAACACTCTTCACTGATTTTTCTCTTCAAAGATGAGAATGTTATAGAAAGGTAATGAAGGGGTATTCCTAGGAATGGGCTCCGAAGAACTGAAGTATTGATGCTAACTCACTGGTAATTTATCACCGATTAAAATTTATCATTACAAATATATCTTAAAATATATAGATCCTATAAACTTTCACACAAACACCTCCTTTAACCTACAAAGAAAAGCAACTTTTGTTTTCTCATAAAAAACAGCTTAATATCATACATGGCCATTGTTTCAGGCTGAAACAATATTACAAAGTAAAAAGGTTCAAACCTTTTTTGCCTATTATTGAGTGGGAAGAAAATCCATGCCGCCAAATTAGACTTTTAGGACTGGAAACTAAAATTTGAGTGCATACATATTTTTAAGATGGCATTTTGTTTTTCGTGACTTCATATACAAAAAGTGCTCCGAATTCTTCCCAGAAATGGAAAGACCATTTATCTATTGTATTTATTCAGGGCAAGCTTCCTTGTCCAAGTCAGACTGGGACATTTAACATTACTGAAGAGAAACAGCAGTAAAGGAGGTAAAAGTTAGAACTGAACACATCACACATTTACAAATATTTAAAGAGGGTAAATGTTATGCCCATCTAGAAAGTGGGTAGACATTTAGAGAATCAGAAAAATAAAATTCAAAAGCTTTTTGACTTTATAAGTACAAAACTCTAAGATTAATTTATTCAACAACAACAAAAATCACTTAGGCTGGGTAAAAATGCTAATATCAAAGTAAGAAAATTCAAACCTACATGGCTAAAGGTTATCAAACCTCCACCCTGCCAAGTAAGTTCATAGAGTTTCTCTGACCTGGCTACCGACCAAGGACCTGGCTTGCTCCCAGGCTGTCTCTCTTAGCTGCTATAATCAATGAAGCAGAAAGGGTACTTTCTAAAGGCGCCAACACAAATTTTCAACAATCAATGTTACCTTAAATTTAAAAGTTTTCACCTTGTTAACTTCAAGACTTACTTTATAGTCACTGCTTATAAGAAAAAACTCAAGACTTTCAAAGCCTACTATATTACCTAAATAGGTTAAAGTGATCTCGCATTTTTAAAATTAAAATTACCTACTTTATGGTAGGTAATTCTACATATTATGATAGTCACCAAAAAATAACTAAAGGCCCTTATCACAAACATCATTTGAATCTTTTTCATGCTGCCTAAGTGTCGCTTGCAACTGAACATAAAATTTGTATGGGTAAATATAATGCAGTGACTGCTTTAAGTACCTGAGATGGTTTAAAAAAAACTATTATCCTCACAGAAGAAAGGTATTTCACAAAGAGAATTGGTTGATGACTTTGGATGCCAAGTGGTGAAAGAGCTTAGAGATTTTGAAAACTAGTGGGCTCAAATGAGACATGATTTCTCGAACTGCAGGTAATGATGAGGAGAAAAGCACATCCAATAACTGCTGAATGCATGGAAGTAGCTTGCTTGCTCAGACAAAAAAGCCTTCTAAGGAACTGTGTGCAAAAACTAGGTGACAGGGCAGCATGGGGAGGAGCGCTACCATTTGAAGTCAAAGATGCCAGGCAGGTGGAAGGTGCAGGTGTCCCTTGGGCCAAATGGAGCTTAAAGGAATTTTGATTTGGTTAATTTCGCCAGAGTGAAGAAAATCTGTAAGAATCTGCTGGAGTTATATCTTTTTTACTTTGTATTCCAGCCTCCATCATAATATTCACTTGGCCATGAGATCGTGTTCCAGAGAGACGAATGGGAAAAGAAATGACAGTAATTCTCTATTATACTGATGACCCAGATAGCGAGGTTTGCCTTCCACACTGCTGTTCCACTTGTTTAGTTTTATTCCGGCAATACATTTTCCTTAAAACATAAAATGTTTAGGACATAGAAAGTCCTAGAAAACTACTTGTTGACTTCAGATAGGTTATAAAAATCTTTTACTCTGCCTATACTTTTGTATAGGTAATTTCTTCTCTTAGTGACCTAGAGCATCTTTCCTCAACTCATTATTCTAAGAGATGTAAATAGGTGGTTTTTCAAAAAGTGGGGTCCATAGTCAAGTAAGTAACAGAAGCTTTGCAGATATAGCATGTTCATTACTACATAAAAAGCTCTAAGAAGGATGTGGTAAATTCCACCCCCTCCACCCTCCCGCAAAAAAAAACAAAAAACAAAAAACAAAACAAAACAAAAAACCCCCCAAAACCAACTTGTTATATAATTACATGATTGATCTGGTATTTCCCAAATGTAGTTAATATGAGCATGTGACATGACGACCAGCAGCCCCCTCCCCTCCCTCTTCCCTCAACACCTATTAACACCATTTATCGTTCCAGGAAACACCTTTTGGGAAACCCTGACCAATGCTGACAGTAAGAACAAACCAGAAGAAACAGTGCCACAGCTTGAACTGAAGGCGACCCAGTCAGTCCCTGTCTCCCCTGCCCCCAGCACAGGTACCCTACATTCGTCTGCAGCATAACAAAGCCGACTGACAGCAAGGATGCTGCTCAGTTGAAGTCAACAGACCTGGGTATCGAGCACAGGTCATGACACTTATTAGTTTGAATCTTCAACCAAGTTACTTTAACCTCTCTGCAATCTTCCTCTTTTAATACCTGCCTTGCCTGCCTCTCAGGGTTGGAGTATCTAATAATCTAGAATGAAACAATGACTGTATTCTCCAGAAGATCCATAAAAAACAAGGCGTTATTATTGTTGAACCACTCCCTGTCTAACAAAAAGGTTCCAGTCTAACAGTATGGATCTGCATTTAGCTCAAACCTGCCAGGTAGAGCTTGGATCAGTGGTGCTCTACAAATCTCAGTTAGAGTTCTGACCACAATATAGTTGTTACAAAGAAGACAAAAACAAAACAAAACTTTCTAAAGACAAACAGAGTGTAAAGCATGTCTATTATGACAGTTTAGGGAGAATTAGTAAACCATTATTTCATTCGAAATAAAAAGAGAACCTCTGAATCTGAAATTTAGAAAAAAATCTAAGCAATGACACCTGGAATCACGGACTCTGAAACTCACTTTTATTTCTAGTGCTTCATCGTCATGACAAGCTATCTTTTGGTATGTTCTAATAATGTGAGGTGAAAAACAAAAAAACAACAAAAAAAATCTGACAGCATGCTTTTAAGTTACAGAAAAAAATTTATAATAATTTCTTTAAATATTTGCTAATTAGGAAATGGTACAACAGCAATCAGTCTCTGATGCTGAGAAGAAATCTGCATTAATACATCAATGTCAGAAAAATCTCTGTCATCCTACTAATGTTTTAAAGTATAAAGTTCTAAATGATAAAATAAGTCAAAACAATAACTGCTACTTTATCAGAAATAAAAGCAAGTATTTTTAAGTAAGGAAAATGTATTTACATTGATTTTTCAGAAGTAAGAGCTTCACTAGAAATAAAGACTAGAAAGTGAGATAGAGTCGATTCTGGATTTGTCCTATCAACAGATGTGGCTCTGAGATGACCGTAAAACTCAAGTGGGCTTTCTTTGCATAAACTGGTCAGCCAAACTTTTGGAAAACTTAACTGAACTTCTAGACCTGAGTAAAGCTTGGCACACTAATGTGTGTGTATGCACGTGTTGTTGACCTTCTGAGCGAAGCAAATCCTCAACCTCAAGAGTTATTTAAAGCTGCCTTCCATGCCTTCTCAAATCCACCTGCCTTAAGCATAACTGGAAACAACTCAGAATAAAGTACTGTGGCTAACTATTACTTTACCAGTTTTTAAATCGCACGTGGTTAAAAAATAAAGTCAATATAAAGGCATACTTGCACTTGATATATATAAAACACAAAATGGAAATTATTAAAGAAGAGAAAAAAGTAATTTCTTGTTATCAGTCAAGCTTGTAGCTAGGACTCTTGATTAATAAAAGTCAACCAGGCAATTCAAAAGCCATATTGGTGGGTATTTAGACAAAATCCTTTGGCAGGAAGCTGGTTAAACCAAAACCCTTCTATATCCTCATCGACTGCTTTTGCAACTCTCTCAAAAGGGCACAGACACCCTTTCTAACTCCAGAAGGGGTGAAGTCTTTCAAGCCTAATGGCCTACTCAGTGTTTCAGGAACTGCACATCACAGTTTACCTGGGGGTTTGTTAAGAATGTCTATCTCTAGGGTCCAGCTAGAGCCTATAATATGCATTTTTAACAAGCTTACCAGGCGACTCTTCTGCTCGCTAAGAACTGGAGTTGGGAACTGGAGGCAGTGAATAAATTCCTGCTCAGTAGCTCCTCTTAGTGTCGGATTTTCAGAAAATACTCAGTTTTCTCAAATTGGGTACAAGAAGCAACTATTTGCTATTGGAAGAGCAGTCATTTAGAGAAAGATCTTCCTGATCTTCTTCTTCCTCTTCCTCCCCCTCCTTCTTCTTTTTTTAAATTTCAGTGCATTTGGAATCTATTCTGCTATATTTGAACAGAAGATAAAACTACAGAAAATGGTAAACTCCGTTAAATGTATGATAAACCTACATAAAACAACAAGTTTTATACTATTAACTGTATTTGGATACTATTTCAATGTAAGATAGTCTTAGTAAAACTGACAAGACTCTAACGGGTGTGTTTCATTGTGGTTGCTTTTACAACACAAGGTGAACAGTCCCCTTCAGGGCCCAGAGGCCTGACAGATGACAAACAGACGTGTCTGCTCCTGTTTCATTTTGTCTGGCCTGGCTCTCTAGTCACCTTACTCTGCCTTCTGTAGCTGCCATAAAAAGAGTCTAGTTCATTATTCATCACACCTGCCTGGCTTATGAAAATATATCTTTGATAGGGTGTGAAATGTACAGGTGAATGGCCTGACATGGTCAAAGTATGCTGGGAATAGCACGGCTACTCGGTCAGCAACAGCACAGCTGTCTAAGACAACCCTCCTCCCCTCTCTCAGCTGGGTTGCAGTGGAGAAAACACGGCGTCTGCATGCGTCTGAGTGAAGGGGCATGGCGCGTGAGCAAGCGGCCCCGGGCTGGGAGATAAGAAGAGTCAGTTGGCAGGGGATCAGAGGACAGTGTTTAAGGGCTATAGATTTGAACACAGATCTTAGGAATTCTATTGGGAAAGTGGTTTTTCCCCCTCAAGTTAGGGTGACTTCTAATAAAGGTTAGTCCTTGCTGAGTTATTTGTCACTAGCTAACTCCTGAGGCTCAGAAAGGTTCAATTTCTGCCTAAGGTCATATGACCCATAAGGGCCAAGTGAAGACTGAGACCCCGGTCTGCACAACGCCTGTACTCTTTCCCACTATGCTACACTGATTTTGCATTTGTTACTTCTATTCTTTAAGAATTTTGCCCCGCTTAGTTTTGGTTTAAATTTCATTTTTCTATCTACATTGTCACTTCCACAAAGTGAGATCCTGGATGCAGGGACATTACCTAATAAGAGTCTGTTACACAGAATTTGGTACAAATCTAAGGGTTTAGTGAATGCTTCAACACTGCATATGTATAAACACAACAGATGTTAGCGGAGGATTATACAATGTCAATGATAATTATTTTTGGTTCTTTTACTGCAAGTGCTATTATGACTAAATTGGGTTTCTCTTGGTCATGGTTAACTAAAACAATAGAATGAAGTTTATTTACATGATCTGCTTGAGAATAAAGTACAAATTCTTAATGTTACACTAGCCTCAAAAAATATATATATATCACTCTCTTCTCTGCTTTCCCACAGCCTCCAACCAACTTGACCAACGCACTTACTTAGGAGGACCCACGTAACTAAGCATGTGGATGACAAGCCTGGCTTCACTCTCTTTCCTGCATGAGCACACCCTAAGTTCATGTAAGACAGTCACCACATTGCTGGATCCTTGGTGTAGGTCTCTTCAGGGCTACATTTTATTATCACAAGCGCAAAGATAGAGACAAAGAATTTTATATTCCTTCTGCTATTCAAAAATGGTATCCTAAGAACGTATAAAAACTTAAGTGAATTCCTTGTAGTATGACAGATTAATCAAGCCTCATCCTGCAGAGAGAAGTCAGGTGTGAATAAACAAAAGAATTGGATGAATTTCCATTGATGGCTTACAAAATTGTACCGCAAACTCTGTTTCTCATATATTAAAATAGGAGAAAATGAATATGATTTGGGTATTTGCTTACACTGACTTCTTATCACTTCAAAGATAATGACACTCTTTACATTTGCTTTATGCCTTAATGAGTCTCAAAGTGCTTTCACACACATTATTTCATCCATATTTCCCAGATGAAGAAGCAGAAGCACAGAGCAGGTTAGTGGCCAGATAAGTGGCGTGGTGCCCTCATCTAGAAGTTAACAGCTTGAATCCTGTCAGCCTGCCCCTGTGGTGGCCCAGATCAACTTCTATGGACCTGTTTCCTTTTCTGGAGGGAAAGTCTAGGGAAGAACTATATGGTCTCTTTTAGCTCTAAAATTCCGTAGCTTGCCCAAAGTCACACTGAGGATTAAGTGACAGAACTAAGACTAACACCTAAGTTTCCTGACTTCAAAAATTCAATACTCACTGAACTGTGCCAAACCAGTACTAATGAGATAGGACCTCTGTTATCATTCTAGCCTGCCTCCTGGATGCTTTGAGCTTGTGATCAGTAAGAATCCTAACTATTAGATGAACAGGTTTGCCTAAAAGATACAGGTACTTCTGTCATTGACCTTGGATACCACCAGAGGCCCCTGTGAGACTTTGCTGGTAACAGGCTGGAAGTGGTGAAGACAACATCACGTCATGCGCTGAAATACGGCCTACTTATTATACCATTCCTCCGATGTGAAAGGGAAGTAAAAGATATACTGTATGCCTTACAAGTCATGATTGTGTCCTATTGATAAACTAAAATATGTACAATGATGATAAAGAAAAGAACACAAAGACTTGAAAGAAATGAACAAATAAAAAGACAGCTTGGGGACTGGAGGAGCAGAGGAACAAGACTTAGAGTAACTGAGACTCCCCTTGGACCAAGCCATAAATCTCACAACACACATCTCTGAGGAGCCCTTTCCTCCAGATCCAAAGCAACTTCAGGAAGAATCTCATGGAGCTGACAACACCTGGGTGACCTTGGCTGGTGAGACAAGCCTCTGTGGTTTACACACATGGACTTACTCATACTAAAGATAATTCCCTCCGAAATCCTCAGTCCGCACATAGAGTAAACTTCACTCCATGGAAACACCTTTCACTCCTGGAATACCGATCAAACTTGGACATTTCAGACCTGAAATAGCTTTGCATTCCATTCTCTCTTCCTATGATAAAACAATCACTTTGTGATCTTGCTCCCATTCTCTTTGACAGAACCCAAATGACGACAAAAACCTATTAGTTACCCTACATTCCTAAATTTTCCTTTCTAGATTTCCCAAGCAGTCAGGAGCAGACATATGGTAGTGGACCCAGGAGGAATCAAATACTCCATTGTTTCTACACCTTATCTCTGTCCCATGCGACCAGGATGATGAACCATAAGTAAAAAAGGTAGACCCCCTAGCTATGGGGGAATGAGATGCTCAAAGAACAGGGGAACTATATTCTGTGAAAGATCTAAATAGCTACTCTCTTGTGGCAATCTTCTTTTGTCCACCTTTATTCTCTCTCTTTGCTGGCTTCCATCCCTGATATCTATGAATACTAATAAGGATGACGAGAAGACTTATTAAAATGATTTAAGGAAGGAGTAAACTAGGACATATTAGGACAAAAATAAACTGGGCACTAACAACTTTTTGTAATTGAAAGATGACGATGACATTTTAAACCTACTTGCCCTGACCTCTGTTCCAAATGCTAATGCCCACTAATGCATAACACAAATCTCTACCAGCACCAGCTCAGCCGCCTCCAGACAGCCTCTGCCCTCTCACATCTTTGCTGCCCCACACCCCTGCCTCCACTTTCACTGCCCTCGGCCTGTCCACTCTGTCTGTCTGAATCCTTCCAGTGCAGCTCAAGTTCTGCTTCCAGCCATTGAGGAAGGAAGAGAGGGTATGGGAATAATTACATGGATACACCTATTGTTCCCCCCCAGAAAAAAAAAAAGCAAACTTGTAAAGAGAAACATAATTACAGTACTTGGATTAACAGAGAATGGCATTTACATAGTCACAAAAATATAAACACCAAATATCAAATTAATAATTACAATACATCAGTATTTTGAGTAGTGAAAGGCTTAAATCCTAACCCACCCAAACACAAATCCAGATAATGTTAAAAATTAATACATCAAGAAAGTCGATGTAAGATATTATTTTAAAATACAAAGATGTTATTTTAAAAAATAAAGATAAATATCATATAATTTAATAAGAACTGAAGAAGCTGTAGAGAGCAGACTTGGGAGGTGAAGAGGTGAGAAGTATGACTGAAGAATGCCATTCCTTGTGCTGTTTAGTGAAGCTCAAGTTTTTAAATCTATATCTATATATTACTTTTATTAAAAAATTACATTGAATATTTTTAAAGTAATCACTGTCTGTCAAGCACTGTTCCAAATGCTTTATAAATGATATTTAATTTTACAACCATCTTCATAGGTGACACTATTATTATCCCCATTTTAAAGGTGAGGAAATTAAAGCACAGAGAGGTTAAGTAATTTGCCCAGTATCTTACTACTAGCAATGGATAGGGCCAGGATTCAAACTCAGGCAGTGTGGACCACAATATGGAGGACTTAACTTTGATGGAAGCCAGGAAAATTTAATTTCATAAGTTATTTTGAAAAAAAAAAAAAAGCTATCTGAATTCACCTATTGATAAATCTAGACAGTCAAAACCAATCAAACTAAGAGATGTGAATAAGTAGAAAGCATTTATTTTCTCATACCTAAAATCCTATATTTTTCCATCAACAACAACAAAAAACACAGCCTAAACAGCAAGAACAGCAGAAAAGAAAAAGTTGGAAAAAAACTGCAGTCACACAAACTATAGTTAAAAAATGACTAAGTTTCCTTGATATATGAATTTGTTGGAAAACCATTTATCAACAGCCTGTTTCTCTCTAGCAGAGTCCCTCAAGCCAAGAGCCATGTCATTCCCCTTTGACTGATTAATTAGCCAATCAGGGGACATTTTTCATTGTGAGGCATGATGGTTTATTCCAGCTAATGTTTGGTCTCTAATGGCGACATATTAAAGCCAACTCGGCTATTTTAGCCCTGTGGAGTGACCAAAAGGAAAGGATAGAAGATAAATCAAAAGAGCTCCCTTCAGTTTCCCTTCAGTCCTTAACAAAACCCCCAAGGAGCAAATGGCTGGAGGAAAGATCCTCTACCAATAAAAAGAAAAAAACAAAGAAAAGAGAGGTGGAAATGTCTTCAAGCCAAGGGGGATCCTTTCCTGTCTCTGAAGAGCAATAATTTATCCTCTGTTGATTAACAGACCACTGATAGAACGGGCACCAAAAAGTCAATATCCGGCTCTTCTTCCTTTTATCAAAAGCTGTGCTCAATAGAAAATCTAGCTCTGTAATGCTTCTTACTCACTTGGAATGATTTCACCTACACTCTGAATTCGAAGAGGCAGCGAGTAACCTAAGACACTATTTACACACAGATCTCAATTCAGTAAGGCAGCTGCTGACTGTGGCACCAGCTCTCTAAGCTTCTTATCAATCCCTATGCCTTTGACAGTCCACAAAGCACAAAGAAGTAGAAGTTCAAATCTCAGAGGACTACAGTTCCTATAGAGGACAGATGTGCATATTCGGATATCCAGAAGAGAAAAAATTCATCTTAAATATGTTCAGTATGCTGCCTAGCACACTCAATGAGATGGTCTAAGCAGCTAGTCTTTGCTATGAAATTCCACACCTAGACATGTAAAACTACCCAACTTTTTCATCTCCAAATAAACCAAACATCACAAACTAGCAGTCTGTGTCAGATGAGATCACAAACATATTTCACTTGTCTTGACGAGAATTTACCGCCATCATCATCCTTATTATTTATGAATTTTGGATACTTTCGGACAGGATATCAGTTTGCTGATTCCCTGTTATCTTAAAGTCAGACTTACTTACACATTTACAGGCATATGCCTGGACTCCATTGACATTTGAATTTGAGGCCTAGGATAAGCTGTTGTTCATATTACGTCTCCTTTTCTGACTGGTCCACCCAGAGACTCGTGCTCTTTGGGCCCTTATCAATTATTAATTTCTCTTTGCAGCTTTTTCTGACATTCCCAGTAAGAATTAATGGCTCCCTGGTCTGTGTTCTCAATTCGCTTCCAGCATACTTCGACAACTGAATTCAATTCACCTACTTGATGCCAGGCATGGTTCTAAATGCTAGAGAGTACAAAACTTCCTGCCGTGTGGGGGCTCCACTCTGAGGAAGACAGTAAACAAGTAAACTAGAACATCCGATGGTGGTAACTGCTATGGAGAAAAATAAAGAAGAGGGTACAAGAGTGTCGAGGTTTTCTGTTGTTATTGTTAGCATTTTTTTTTTGACTATAAATAGGGTAATCGAGGAAGACCGACTGAGATGACAAAATGTGAAGGAAAGAGGTGGGGGCATGCCATGCAGAGGAACTACCAAGTACTGAAACTTGAGGTGAGAGCAATCTGAAGTCCTGGAGGAAGAGCAAGGGAGCCAGTGTGATGAGAGCAGAGTGGGCAAGGATGAAGCAGAGATGAAGTAGGGCAGTAATGGGTGTGTGTGTGTGTGTGTGTGTGTGTGTGTGAGGAGAGAGAGAGAGAGAGAGTGTGTGTGTGTGTGTGTGTGTGTGTGTGTGTGTGTGGTGTGATGGGGGAGGCAGCAGAGGATGGTGTAGGGCCTCAGGCTATTATTGTAAGAATCTGCCTTTTACTATAAGTGTGACAGAGAAACTTGGGAAGATTTTGAACAAAATACTGAAAATGATCTCAGTTACATTTTCATAGGATCATTCAAGATGCTGTGGGAAAAATATAGAAAAGATTCTGTTAGACTCTCGTAGAGAATTTATTCATTATGTTCAATATGTTTATATGCCTCTCTACTCTAGCAGAGGACGATGAAGTCCATGAAGAGGGCCAAGTTCTTTGTAGTTTCAGCAATTAGAGTAATGCCTGGGACACTTGGGGTACTCAGTAAATAATTATAGAAGGTTAAATTTTTATAACTTTTGAAGTTTTGCCGCTTTTCCATCATGAAATAAGTGCCAACAAACTATATTTCTTGTGGAAGAGAATAAAACAGAACTGTACCTATAACTTTTACCTATAAGAGAATATTTTTTTGTGTCTGGCTTCAAGGGTATTAATAGAAGTGAACATATTACGAAGCACAAAGAATCATCTTGGCTGAAACTTAATATCGTTGGTAAACTATTTACTATTTTATCTTAGTTTTCATATCTCCAAGGATGTTATGTTGTCTAGATGGATTTCAGTGACAGGAAAGGGTATGATAAATGGTCTACCAGTGCCTCCTAAATGCACTGTCCCTCAATTCCCTCAGATGGCATTTGATTCCACATGTCCCCAAAAGTTAAATTTTCTGTGACTTCTCCAGATAACCTGTACTACCCTCTCCCTCTCTTAATGGGGACATTCTTTGTATCTAACTTCATCTCTGAAACTCACATTAAAAGTCTGTTTCTCTTACTATTGTTATTTGAATCAGACTGATTTCCAGAATGATGACAGAAATAGTCCTACTAGATGCAGGGGCATAAACTAGGGGCACAATCCCAAGGGTCTTCCTGTGCCTCGGATCTTATTATCTTCACATAAACAGACTCCAAAGGTACTAAAATAATGCATATCTTTAGGGAATAGAGATAGCACTGAATCCTTTAAAAAATTTTTTTTATTAAATTCAGTACCATCATCTCCATGAATACTCAATAAATGCCAATGATAAAGAACTTCTCAGTTTTCTTTCATTTTTTAAAGTAATGAGTTCTTTACACTCTAAACAAATGCTTATACCTCTACCCAAAATTGTACAAGATATCATATTAGAAGGAAAACTACTGCCTTAGCCATTATTGATCTTAAATATTAATGAAAACAAAATTGATATGCCAAGAAGTCCTCTATAATTGCTGTAATGGGAATATGACAATGAAAAGCCTCTTTGCTAGAGGACTTCGAGAGGACTCATTGGCAATGAGTGAGTTTAGTCACTACATTTATATTACATATTGTTCAGTATGTGACTATGTGCGCATGGACTGAAATTGTCTCATTTCGAAATTATTTCAGTGGAAGTTATTACTCACCACCTTAAATTTGAGTGTGCTAACAATTACAATGACGATAGCAATCTTAGCAGCAACTAAGATGCACTGGGCACCTACTACATGCTAGAGACTTTGCCAAGAGGTTTACATGGCTTATTCCTCAATCTGTGCTAGATTATTTATCATCCCCACTGGAAAAAGTTATGCAGGCACCCCAAGACTACCTGAAGGCTCAGAAGAAGAAGCCAAGGCTCAGAGAGGTTAAATAACTTGCCTCAAATCACACAGTCCTCAAACTACTCATGGGCTCAAATGCAGGCTTATCAAACTCTAAAGTGCCTATTTTCGGTACCATATCCCACTGAATGAGCCTCCCTGTAGAGGAACCAGAGAAACGGAACATTTCCTTGGATGACATCTTTCCTTATTGTATTGGTTAAGAAGGTTCTACCACGTTCACCATCAATGTACAATCAGAGAACCACAGAAGGATGGATCCTAGAAAGACATTTCAGTTATTTAGGTATGTAAACCACCCCCAAACTTAGCGGCCTAAAACATTAACAATCATTTCATGATCGCTCACCATTTCCATGAGTCAGCAGTTCAAGGAAGAGCTTGCTGGGCTGTTTGGCCTCAGGGTTTCTCTAGAGAGGCTGTGGTCAAAAGCGTGAGAGCTGGCCTAGCAGTAGGCTGCCCTGGTCCCCGCTCCCTTCAGGTAGTCTGGGGGCACCTGCATAACTCTCTGCATCCTGGCCTCTCCATGTGGGCTACTTTGGGCTTTCTTACAGCTTAGGGGCTCAGGGCAGTTGGACTGCTTACATCAAGGCTAAAGGCTGTAAGAGCAAGTAGTTTAGCTAACAAGGCCCCAGAAATCACACAGCATCCCCACCACTTGATTCTATCCCACCACTTGATTCTATCAGCCGCAAGCAAGTTATAAGCCTTCCCAGATGGAAGCGGAGGGGGATGGGTCAACCTAGAAGAGTATGTGAAAAGGAAGATATCACTGAGGTCATCTTTGGAAAACAGAGTCTACTACAAGAACATATGATTCAACACTCTCATTTTATGGATAAGAAAACCAAGTTAAAATAACAGATAAAATAAGAACATCCAAGACAGCTAATTTCACCTTGACACTCAAAATTTCTAATAACTCTTTTAAGTCTTAAATCGCTAAGACAAGCTGCTATTTTCCCTCAAGATTATTTAATTTCTTGTTTGAACGCACCAAAGGATTTTCACATTCATCTCCTGAATAAAGAACATAAGTAGGTAACGCAAAACTTCAAGTACCCTTTCAAATGTGAGTATTTCATGTGTTCTCTTTACTTCAGAAGCAGGGAACCTTAGGCCTGAAAGGATTCACGCATTTAGTTCCGACTCATACCTATTACAGGAAACTAACCACGAGGTACATCCGATAGCTGGCCCGCTTTCCCAGCCCATGCTGCTTCCTTTCTCTGAGTAGAAATCTTCCTATGAATTTCATCAACTAGTAGTAGTTCTTTTCTATGAAGCATACCAAACAAATCCGTTCCTTTTCTAGAAGACCACTGAAAACGTCCAACATTCAAAGTCAGGATCTCTCTGTAGTCAAGGCAGAATTCCCTAATTGCTTGTCTGCTCGTTCCTGTGCATAACATGCTTTCCAGATGCCCACGTCCCTAATACCATTCTCTGAGTGCACTCTTTTAAAACACGGCAGCTGGTCCTAACAGAACAGTTCAAATACAGTCACCAGTGCAGAAAACAAGCAAAAAGACTGTTGCTTTCAGCATATGGGAACAATACTTCTAGTGCAGCCCAAGCCTGCAGTCAAGATAGTGGCATACTATGTGTTTTGGCTTAAGTTAAACTTGTGGTTAGGTTACATGCCCTAGCCTCTAATTTAATTCTCATCTAGATCTACCAAATTAGATGTTTCCAGAATTAAATGAGACTTTATATATCTTTATAAATTTCATCTATTTAGTTTTGGCCAAAGTCCCAGCTTAGAGAGATTATTTTAAATCTTAATTCTGTTATCACTGGTCAAAATAATGATGAAAATTACTGCTGTCATCATTGCTGGTAAAAATAAACTTTAGACATTAAATGTGTTATTTGGCTTGTTGTGGGCTTAGTTCAAATGTATCTCTAACTAAAAGGTTCTTCATTCGAAGATCACTTTCCAAATACTAGAGAGGGAAAGCTGTCCAACTTTTGAATGCTGATGCCCAGATCTGGGGTGGGGAGGGGAAGGTAGAGTGATAGAGGTTGGAGGAACAGGGGAGATTCAACTTTAAGAGTCCACACCCTGTAAACCATTTCCCAAACTCAACCCAATTCACAAATATAGGTTATTAACATGAAAATTCAGAAGTAAGGAGAAACAGCCTTCAATTCAAAGACATTTCAAGTAAAAAAAAATTTATTTTAAAAAAAGATCTCTTCTTTCCCCAACGATCTTCTCAATGAGCTGCTTAGGGCAGTTTATAGAACTAGAAGAAAGAACGGTCTAAAATTCCCCATGAATTCAATCAACCAAAAAAGAAAGGTCTGCTTTAGTTTTCAGATTGAACAATCTGCAAGAAATTAAAAAGAAAGGGGATTCCTGATAACTGATGCGAATGAGACACAAACCACAAAGAAGTCATGCTATGGTTCAAAAAGCAAAAGGCATCAGAAAAATTCAAGGAAAGTGATCTTTTTTTTTTATCAAGGAAGATTTTAATTGCTTCAAACAGGGAGAGAGGAAGAAAGCACGGAAATCTAACACAAGGCACAATGAACGTGGAGCTGAATGAAACCAAACCCTTCCTTCGTTCAAACAGGTTATCTTTTTTTGTGTCTGTTTTGAAGGTGGTTGCAGTTTTGTTTCATTTTGCTTTAAAGAGATGAGTCTTGAAGGCAAAGTTGTAATGCCTTCCATTCCCTAAATTAGGGTGGTTTAGAGAAAGCCACCTTGACTACACAGCTAGGGACTGAGATTTAATAGGGAAAGAAAGACTCACAGGTTTCTAATCAGGTTATAGAGGTGAAGTAAATGACAGTTATTTTGCAAAGAGCCTATGCCAGAAACATGTTGTTTGCAGAAACAAAGTAGGAATGCTGGTAACATATTCTAAATCCTTGATATGGTTTAGGAGTATTTTCTCTAGTGATAAGGCTGAATCAGGAAACAAGTTGGATAGAGGAAGGAAATTGGGAAGGTGGGGGAGGGAAAAAATGAGAGGAAAAAAAACCCGGAGTATCAGGAAGTTCAACCAGATAGGAACTAATGGAATTTGTTTTTCAGTGTCTCCAACTCCAACTTGCAAACCAAGTGAGAAAAGACACACACAGACACACACACACACACACTTGTATCTACAACTCCTGGCAGGCACTGGCCAGCACAAGTACTGGCTGCAGGTCTCAAGGGGCCCTAGTAATTTCAATTCAATACATTCGATCATTTCTTTGTCTCCGTAGAAAGTGCATACATCTCCAATTTAGGTGCATTCCCATTCAGAGTTATTGTCCTCCAAATAATATAGTATAAAGATGGTGGGGAAAAGAAGGACTTGAAAATTAGAAATGTACAGAAATGTACAACCAACTAGCTATACCCACACAGAAGAGTTTATTAAAAGTTTTCTGAGTTATTAGTAGTTTGTGATCTTTCACTGTTTAAGCAAGGAGTACTGAATAGCCAGATCTGGCTCAGGAAACAGTGCCCCTGATAGGCTCTGTGGCTTGAGGGGACACTAAATACCAGAAAGTTAAGTATAGTCCCTGAAAAAGTAGGAAGTCTTTAATTTCTGTAGCAGTGGAAAATGGTCAAGACTATGAAAAACTATTCCAGAGTGAAATGCAATGTCTGAAAGCTAATTTATGGCAAATGGGATTAATTTTGAAAATCATAAAATGTCAGAGCAAACATTTACTCAATAATCCTTTCTCAAAAATCTACTATGTACACCAGTGGGTTATGCTTGGCATGAGATTGGAAATTAACTGTTGAATGTTTCCTACTCTCAGAGAAAAGTTATTTATTGATCAAAATATTTCAAAAGGAAAAAATATTTCAAATATCAACTTTGAAGCTATACAAACCATGAATAACAATTACGATGTCCATTTTTTAAAAAAGAGAAGAACAATGAAATTTCAATTTACTGAATCCCTTCCATGTACCAAATACTGATTTTATCACATGTTAGGGATCTGGAAATGAGTACAACACAAGTCCTTTCTCTTTATGTAGTCCACTGCCCAATATTTGTGACAGATGAAAAAGTCCCCATGTAAAAATACAGTGGATCTATTTCTTCATTAGACGTATGAAGGTTAGCCAAGAGGATAGAAGGTTTAATTTAAATTTTATAAATGTGCCCTAGCCATCTTAGGTTTAGCTTGGATTGTTTTGTTTTGATGTTATTTCCTTTTTATTTCCATATATTATATGGAAAATAATTAAGGAACAAGATTCTTGGTTTGGCCCAGTTTGTTCTATTACACAATACAAGGCTCATTCCTACTACTCTCACAAAGAAAATTTTCATTTTAAGTGATTTTCTTTTTTGACTAGGAAGAGATTTTTTTATGCAGTCTCGATTTTAAAGCTTCTTTTCTGATCAATGACTCCTTTGAAAATCTGTTAAAAGCACTGAACTTTATATATGCATAAACACATGCACACATGCCCACAAACAAATTTTGTATGCAATTTAAAGGAATTTACCAACTTCACTATAATGAGTGTACCAAGGAGCTCTCCTATACTGATGTGTTATAGATGACAAACCTGTCACATAATAACACCACTTTGCATTTATTTATCACTTTACAGTTTGTTGTACTTCTGAAATTACTAAAGTAAATGACTTAATAGGCTTGTACTTAAAAGACATCAAATGATCTGATTTTTACGAGTTTTCCTCTAAAGACCCGTAAGACAGAAGGCATAAAATCTCGCAAGGATAAGTGCAGAAGGTAGGTCATAGAGACTACAACAAGCCCTGAAAGCCTGGGTATTCATCGTTACTGATATGAGCAGACTCAGCATCAAACCGAGAGATCAGATGCTTCACAAATATTGTATTTCAAATTAGACAACTCTGTTGGCAACAGTGGTTGCTGGGGTTAGAAATGGTGGTGGAGGGGATGTGACTCTAATGAAAGCAGCATGATGGAGACCTCTGTGGCAGGGGAACAGTTCTGCTTCTTAATTGGGACAGTGGTTACACAATCCACAAGTGTGAGAAAGTGGCACAGAACTAGGCACAAAGACTGTACCAATGTGAATTTCCTGGTTTCCATCTGTACTACTTATGTAACATGCACCACTGGGATAATTGAGTGAAGGGCGAATGGAATCCCTCTGAACTATCTTTGCAACTTCCTGTGCACCTATAATTATTTCAAAACGAAAAAGTTCTTTTAAAAAATAAAAAGCAAAAAGACCTCATGATTGTTATTAAAGGATACTGATGTTTTTTGAATATAAATATATTCAGATCATTCAATTCATTTGAGAGACCAGAAAATGTACAAATAACACAGCATCCATGCTCCAAGACCTCAAGCTAGCTCTTTCTTACATCAGCCTACAGTTCCAATGACATAGTAAAATCATTCCCAAAGCTAGCCCAGACATTTATAATATGCTTCTGACCCATAACAGTTCAACTCTGACTGAAGGCAAAGCAGAGAAGTTTTAAAAGTTAAACCATTATTTTCAGCAAAATGAGAATAAAAGCCAATCATTTTCCTACAACATTATGATAAAGCATTAACTATTTATGTCTTTGACAAAAAAAAAAAAATCTCAAAGAAAACTTCTAAAGCATAACTAAAATCATTTAAATGTAGATTTTCTTAAAATGCAAAAAAGTTCATTGACATTGGCAGTATTGTGGTAGAGGGGAAAAAACACACTTTGGAATCAGAGAGACCTGGATTTAAATTCTATTTGTGCCATTTTGGAGCTCTGTAACAACCTTGCTGGGTCTCAGTTTCCTCATTGCTAAAAGAGTGCTAATAATGCAACTTCACAGTATTGTTATAAGGATTCAATGAGATACTATCGTAAGTGTCTGGCACAATGTCTAGCACACGCGCATGCTTAATCAAGTTGTAATTCTATTACTATAACAGTCAGGGGTTGTAGAAATTAGTAAGCTTGGGCTAATGTGAGAGATATGATGTTGCCCCAACCCAGAGGTGGTCAATGCCCAAGGTTCTTTACATCTAGCTGCAAAGTCAGGATCACTATCAGCACCTTATGCAGAGCACCTGGCAAGGTCTTAACTGCTTTAACACTCGATACTGCCCTGGTTTCTGAGGTTCTTCAGGTATTTGACCTCCAGCAGCACCTTTGCTTTGGCAATGCCAAATACAAATTCAGGCCAATGTTGCTATGGGGGTCAAGGGAGTGAGAACAAAGCAATATTCTTTCTAGCTGTGAACAGGAGCCAAAAGAGATTGTATTTTCCAACAAATCTGATCAAAGGCCTCCTGCCCTTGGCTATACAGGCTGTTGTAACTAACACGGTAAGGTTTCTTAGCAACAGGGTATTTGGGGAAGGTACAGGTGTGCCTCAATAAAAGCAAACTCTATATATGAAAATCCACATATATGTAACATTTAAATTTAAAGGTGACTCTTCTTTGCAGAAAGACTTCTTATTTGGTGTCTGAAAGTGTGATTAGATTTAAATACATTCTATCTTATACATACATGCAGGTGTATGTCAAATGTAAAATACTGCAGAGGTCCTACCTACTCAGTGTGGACTACACAGCACAGCACAACCAACATCGTTATCACCACCTGGGAACTTCCAGAAATGCAGAATCTTGGGGTCCTCCCCACCCTCCTGAACCAAAATCTGCAGTTTAACAAAATTCCCAGATGTGCGTACATACTAAGATGTGAGAAGCCCTGTCCTAGGAGATTTTCGTGACCCTGAGGCCAGAAGCTCTACCAATACAGTTACATATCAGGGCTTCCACTAGAGGGTCTCAATTCTTATTTTTTGTTAGACATCATAATAATCACTTGAATCATCTGGGCAGGCTTTTTTTTTTTTTTTAATTAACAAAATTTCTTCTTTTTCGAATACTTAAGCCTGGACTCTCACCCAAGATTTGAATTTGATAGGTCTGGGGTGGGACCCTGGCATTAACGTTGCTTAAAAGCTCCTTAGGTGACTGGAGTCAAAAGGTTGTTGAGAACCACTGCTAAAGATCGAGAGCTGTACAGTGATAGAAAACTGTCTCTGCCAAACAATTAGAATTTTAAATGCATCATCAGAAGAAAACATTAAACTAGAATGAGAGGTTGAGATATACCCGGATATAAATCTTGCACAAAACATAGTATTATATCAAATTTGGTCTTTTCTATACCAAGTGTACCAAAATAAACTTTCCCTGGGCTAGTAGTGTGCAATTATTTCTGAAGCTCAAATACTGACTCACTTTAACATGATCACAAATGATTACACCACCAAAAAGTAACACCAAACAGCGTTGAAAACCTCATGACACCTGACACCTAACACCAGTAAGTCTTCAAGCATGTAGATGTCTGCCAGAGGATTAGAAATCTCTGATCTTCTATAATGAAAAACTTTCCTGTGCTTACCATGTAAATTCCTTTAAAGTTCTACCAAAAGCCCATAAATAATATTTCCTTCCCTGATCTGCTCAACTGTAAAATTTCAAAGAGAGTGTTGGAGAGATGACGGTTAGGGGCAGTAGGGTTGGCAGCAGGGAGAAAACGGAGGATCAAGGAATCCAAGAATACTAGGATTGGTAAAAGCCAGTGCAACCTGAATGCAAGCCTGAGAGCTAGAACAGGAGGGTTAGCATCAGGGCTCCACGGTGGGATGTGGTGCTAAAGCAAAGGTTCAGTGTGGCTGCAGGAGGGGGCTGTTAGGGCAGAACAGAGGTGACAGAGTCTCCAAAAGGATCCTGAAATCACTTTTTTTTTTTTTTTTGGTCAAAGGAGAGGTGTTCAAGAGGAAGACAGATAAGCCAGATGCAAAGTCCTTAGCAAACAAGGCAGAGGGCCTAACCCAGGTGATACAGTAACCACTGAGAGGTAGAGATGCAACCAGAAGCAGGGCTGTCTGATGACCCCTGCTCTTTCCAACAGCCTCTGGTAAATGAAGCATCTAGTGTGGCTCAATATCAGAAGCCACCTGCCTATGATACGACTCAGCACAGACCCACAGGCACCACCCCTCGGCAAGCCCTGGGCCCACATTTCCCTTCTGGCCGGGGCCTGCTTCCTTGGTCCTCAGGGATAAAGCTATAGGGACAGAAGAATGCTGAAGTACTAAAAATTTAGTCCTAACCTGCAAAGGAAATCGCCAAACAAAATTTCTAACAACTGGTAATTCCAGAATCTTTGAAAATAATATTAAGTAACACATAGCTACCAACCTAGAAAAATGTGTCAGTCAGGAGAAATAGCAGAAATAAATGAAACGAGTCTTTTTTGTTCTATAGTCATCAAGGGCCTTGACTGGGAACCAATACAGGAACATAAGTATGACATACCAGATTAGCTAAGTGATAGCTGGAGCAACCATATATTCCAGACTTGCATAGACAATGTTAATTTGAAATATTTTTATCCCATTAGCTCTAAAAATCCACATTTAAAAAATTCTAATATCAACATATACACTACAGCCTGGGCTGTATCTTATAATTGAAAATGGTGCAAAATTTTTTGTTCTAGATTACACAGCCAAATTTAATAATTATGATTATAAATTATAGATTCATTCCATTTAGGGTGCAGTTTGGTCACCCTATCCTTATTTTTTAGTTCTGAAAAAAACAGCATTATACAATAGAAGAAATATTACATCTAAATCCCTTCCAGACTCTCAACGCTGATCCAACACCATTTCAAAATGTTTTAAAAATGGAATAGACCAGAACTGGAGTACGCATAAGATATTCTTCCTCCTTAAGTCATATTCCAAATAGAGTGATGCAGTCTGAGCAAAGCAAACGAAATCAACACATGCAGCCTCTGCCTCTCCTGGAGATGGGAGAGAGATCTTCCCCTCTGAATAGATCAGCAACACGATTCATCCCTAAGGCTATAGTCTACATCTCATAGGACAATAACAAGAAACCCAGTTAATACATATCCTTTTTCAGATTCCCTATAAAACATATTATCTACGAATTATTAAGAAGATCACATTTAGCCTTTGTAAGAAGCCTCTAAAAGTTCTTTTTTGGTAGCTTTGTCTGAAAGCTATTTGTGATAAATAGTTTTATACACAGTTGAAAATCAGCGTGGAAACAGAAAATAACAGCTGTATGTGCCTTAATACCTCGGGAGTCTTCTTACTCTGTCTTTTCCCAAAAATGCAGTCAAGATCTGTTTTGCTCCGAGATGACAGATCCTTCCCTAGAAAAACAACACAATGCCTTTTAGTAAGACTATTCTTTCAAAAATATGGAGTGCACATATAAACTATAAAACTTCTGGAAGTAAAATGGGTTTTGGAAAAGAAACAATTTTGCAAACTATTGACTATCTCCCCTTCACAGATTACAACTCTTTAATAAAATCAACTAAATTTTAAAATCACTTAAAAATCAAATAGTGTTTGAAAAACAGAATCTATGACATTCTCTTAATGGTAGAAACAACCAAGAGCATGTAGACTGAGAGAAAAACTAAATTCTAAAGCTACCTCTACTACTGGTATGCCTTTGAGGTATAATTTCTGGGTCTCTGGGTTTCCCATTTATAAAATAAATCTTATTTACTTTAAGGCAACATGAGCTACTTACTTAGGATTAAGAAATACAGATAAAGCCTCAAGACCCCACATACACGCATGAATGAGAACATACTGTATTTGACACACAGGAGCTCAATAATTAATAAAATGAATGAAAATTTCAAAAGAATAAATGCAAATAAAAATTATTGTATTAGGGTGAAAGAGTTTTAGGTTTTTCTTTTGAAATGTTTTTTGTTATGGCTATATCAGCCTTAAATAATAGGATACATGGTAAGAGCAGGAAATTAAATGGTTTCTGGCAAGAGCAGTGGCAAAAGGACCCATGATTCTTATTAAAAACACTAAACTTTTTTACTTAATTTCAAACCCATAAACTAATTTAAAATGCACTTCTTTGGAATTACCACTTCTACCAAAAATACTCTATGAGCAATCAACCAAATCTATTTCCATTTGTCAACTTCATGGTAAATGCCTTTTAAAATGTAACTACTACATGTAAAGTTTTGAGGCTCTGGGGGAGTGTGGCTCTGGGTTAGACACAGGAATTTTTGTTTTGAGTTGGAAGCCTGAGTTCCACTGTCATTGACTCACTTGGTTTCCTGTAGCAAACTGACTTGGCAAAGTAATGTCATGACCCAGAAGGTTCTAGTTCACTGATTATCACCGGGGCATTCAAATATGATATTGCTCAGTGACTCCATGAAATTAAAAAACAAAGCACCCTTCAATTTAATGCAAAGCCAGGTGCCAAAACAAGTTTCAGAGGCAGCAGCACCATATTCAATGGTCCAGTCAGTACGGCCTGTTCTCATCAGGAAGGACATGCTCCTCTGTGGCTCTACTCTGCTCTCCCTTTTAGTCCCAAGCTAGAAATGAAGGCTTCCTGGTTCTAATGGATTATTAAGTAGAACCCAGACAAAAGACCACAAAGGAAACTGACTTAAGAACAAAATGAAGCATGTCCTAGATAGGAACTCAGAAAATAAACCAGAAAAGTGGGGAATAAGATTGGTCGTTGTGGGGAGAAGTGGACAAACCCTCAGAAGGTCTGGAGACCTATTCTTAGCTTTGTCATTAGCATAACCCATTTTGCACTGCAGAGCACTTTCAGGGTTGCAGTTTCTATTTCAGAAAAAGGAGTTGTACTTAGTTCAAAATATGTATTGGCCATCTATCCTAAACTATCTTCTGAAATGGAACAGAAAGCCTAAAAGAAATGCAAATTCAGACCTCTTTTACAGCAATTCAACTACAAGGAATGCTGGGGGGATTAAGGAAGGGAAGGTACATGAAAGACTACAATTTTAAAACAGGACGCCAAAATATGAACATGCAGAGATCAAAAACAAATCTAAACATCAAAAGGAAAACTGCCAAGCTAGTAGAGACAGTAAGCTATACCAATGAAGGTGCAAGTGTTTCTAAAGTTTTGGTGATGGGTTCTTGTTTCAGAAATTTTTATCCTTTAGCAAAGTTCACTTAAGTAAATGTAGAAACCAGGATTGTTACAGGCCTTGCTCTGGATTTGATCTGGAAAACAAAACACAGAGAAGAATTAAGAGTCAGAGACCAATGGAAAGGAACTCCAAGGCAGGTAAAAATGGAAGGTGGGAGCAATACTGAAATAGTTATTTGTTAATAGTCCTGGTTGAATAGTTTACAAATGTCATGAAATTATGGCCACTTTTAAATAAAATATACATAAATGAGTTTAAAAGCTATTTGGTCTCAGTTCTGAATTACAGTCAAATCACAGAAAATATTGTTGCTAGATCTCAGAGAAAATGACAATCAAAAAATTGAACAGACTAAGAAATATGTTATCTGTCTGGTTTTGGATCTTGTATCAATTAGTCTTTAATTGGCCATAACATTTTGAGAACCAGGAAAAAAAGGCTTCCAAGTTGATGTAACAAAGATCCAGGAAAGGATGAGCAGATAGAAGAGCACTTTGTTTATGATCATTTCAGCTGCTTTTCTAATAATCATGAGTATCAGGTTTTCCAGTCTATCAGAGTAGCAAATTGGAAGGGAGGAATGTTACTGCTACAGCCAGACACACATACGACACCAAGAAGTCCACATGGGAAGCAAATGAAACTATGAAAAATAAACATAGGAAGTTAAGAATCAGAGATTTGGAGCCTTTTAGTTTAAAGGCAAAAGTCATATATAGAACCCAACAAGATCTAAGGAGAAAACTATAAAATATTATATGATAACTGAAACTCAAAAACTCAGGAGTTTTTTTACTCAGATAAAGAGGCAAGGGCAAAGAAATGCAGGTTTGAGAAATAAGCTTATTAAAATGTTAAGGATTATGTAGGTAGTTTCACTTGCCTAGAAAATTTATTTGCATTCCCCTATCAAGGATAAAACAAATAATATTATATTTTGATTTTTTTTTTTTTTTTTTTTACCTGAAAACACATGAGGCCAATAATAAGCCTGGGACAGAAGATTATGACAACTTCACTGCAAAGATAATGTCAGAAAACCAGAAAATGTGAGAGAATCAGAGAAGGGGGAGAAATAATAATAAGACGAAATTTTTTTAAAGCCTGCGATGGTGCTACTTTATATTTAAATGTCAAAAGACTCAGAAGAGGAACTTAGTTGCCCATCACTAGGCACAGTGTGGGGAGGAGTTAACCACACTAGGAATACTACAGTCTGTTTCCAGACTAGCAAGCCAACTACCAGGACACATGTTGTCCATGTAGTTTCCTTGTTTAAGAAACAAAATACTACAAATTGTCACAAGGATAAGAAGTCTGAGCAAATTACCATGATAAAACTGCGCAAGTACAGTTTCTGCAACTTTTCATCTACCCATTGCACAGCTTGGGGGAAAAAGCAATGAATGTCTCTTGACAACTGCTCACTGTATATAGAAAAACTTCAACGGTTTGGTAGAAATTGATATTTTCCCTATTGTTTCCTCTCTGCAGATATAGCATTGCCAAACATTTTTTGAATTAAAATAAACTATTTGAAGTTTGGCTTTTAAACAAATATGAATGAAGTTAACTTTTAAAAGTACATAATTATTTCAAATATAAAATTATAAATTTCGGACTAGAGAAAAAAATAATTATGTGTCAGAACTAAAATGATACAGCCAATACTTAGGCAGTCGCAAATTTTACAATGCCATTGCTACTGTAACCTCGCTGAAGTAAAGTTTTTACCTTCACTCTTCACACCAAGCTATATAAAATGACATCTTCTCAGTTATTAGTTTTCTGGACCATAGATGGAGTTACTATATGAATCATTCTCATCCAATAAGCAAATTACTTACTTCCATTATGAGCACACCCATGGGCTAAAATCTTTATTATCCATAATGCTGAACAATCAAACGTTCCATATAATGGAGTCATTTCTGGCAAGTGTTAAAATAGAACCTATTTTAGAACTCAATAATGACTTAAAAATCTTTCCTCATCTTACAAAAGAGGAAACTGAGTCTGAAAGAAGGGAAGTGGTTAAGTGATTTGTCTGGGAGTGATGGCCAGGACCCAGGTTTCCTGTGACCTAAGGGAGTCTACCTTAGAGGAAACTCAAGAGTTTATCATTCATATCCAGTGACAATAGCTGTGCTACACGAAAATTTTTCTTTTAGTAAATTAAAGACTTTAAAATAAACTTTCCCTGTGGACTGTTAAGATAGGTGGTAAATAATGATTTTCTTTACTACCTGGATTTTTGCCTCCTTCTCCCAGTTTTTCAACTTATTCCCAGTCTGCATTTCCTCTGTTTTCTCAGTTTCCTCTGCTACCTAACTCTCTTCGCATCATACCAGTGCCCCACTTCTCCCTAAGAAAAGCTAATAAATAAGCACGCCTCAATTTAAAAGAGAGAAAATGAAGGCACGGCACACCAGGCAGGTTGACGGGGTCAACGGGCAAGGGAGTAGCTTAACTAGAAATAAAAAGCAGATACTCCCAGCACCCATTAGATTAAAGTAGACTAAAGAGGTTTATCCCAGCTTCAGCAAATGCTTCGGATGAACTCATGCATGTAGTCAGGTACTAAAAGAACATCAGAAGATTTTATTTGCAAGAGTGAAAGCTTAAAAGGCTACCATACCACTCAAGAATTATAGACACTTTTAATTGCATTAATTTGCTCAACACCCTTCTGCTCTATCTCTACTTCTTTCTATAGGGTCTAATTAAAAATAAAGGAGGAATATAGAAGGGGTTGGGTATGAAGTGACCAGTTAGCCTCCCTTCAAAAGGACTGAGGGGCCAACAAGGACTATCTTCTGTTCTGCAGCAGGCAGGGGGTAGACAGAAACCCGAATTGGAAGCCATACAGAAAAGCAACGAAGAAGGTTCTAGCCTGAGAGAAAAAAAAGGACAACACGAGAGTCATGCAACCACATCTACTGGGAGAGCTAAGGGGGAAGCCCCAGTCTCTTCCTGCAAACATGACGAAAGCCATTCGGCTCCCAAACACTATTCAGCTCTGCCACAGGCTCTCATTTAAACCAAACCCATTCCTACCTTTTGGGGTCCTGGACCCAAATGAGAACGACCATTAATGGTTTAAAGTAGTGAGAATTCCAGCTGCCACTGCTATTCAGGCAGGTTCTAGGAGTTAGGGAATTCCCAATCATGCCATCAAGACTAAAGCAAAGAGGTGTGCTTTTCCTGCCATTTCGAGGTAGAAACGTACATCTAATCTTGTACAGATGAATCATCCAGTGGTGACTAAATATCACAGCATAAATTATCATATTAATACTTTAAGTATACTATGTAATAAGTAGGTTTTTGTGCCTGGAAAGGGCACACAATGCATAATAACACTGTTCTACAGGAAAACATTTGGAGTTGAGTTCACGTTAAATTGTTTCTTAGCAATACAAGACTGCCACTTAGTGGTTAAAAAGGACAACTGCGCTCACAATTGACCATAAGTACTGGGAAGGGAGTAAGGAAGACAGGATTTACCACCCAGTTCTCATGCTTTCTAACACTGTCTTCGCATTGACCATGGGATGCCAAGTCAGCACTCCACGAAATGAAGAAATGATGTGGAATAATTTAAGAGTCAACTCGGGAGTGAGATTTCCCAAACCGGAGTTCTCAATAAAAAGCATAATTCTCTAAATGGATACCTTTTCAGAGCTATTCAACACCAACATTAAGCTCTGAAAAACAAGAAAATGTAACAAAAAATGTTGAGCAATAAATTAAATTTGTTTTCTGACCTAGCCATATAAAGTTCCTTTTCTCCTCTAAAGAGCAAGTTGACTTCTGCTTTCAGCTTCATCGAAGGACTTTGTACATAGTCTAAACAAATCCAGGGCCCTACCTCAGGACTATGAATCTGAATCTGCTCCTGTTAACAAGATTCCCCAAAACTGCTGAAAGTTAAGCACTGCTTTAGATTAATCCAGACAAACCATCCGTGAGTTCCCATTTGTATGTAAAACAAGAAGCGATGCTGAAGAGCTAAGAACGCTTTAAGAAACTCAGTGTGAACACAGGAGTTTTCAACAACAAAGAAACGCTTAATTTTACCTTTTGTGAATTTCATATAATGAACACGGTTTTTGGAGATTTTGGACTTCTCTTCAAGGCTGAAAGATTTCTTTTCTTTGTTGTCTGAGGAGTCTTAAAACAATGAAAAGCATTATATTAAACTCTGTAATCCATTCTTATTTATTCTTACAATGACATGGTCTTATTTAAATAAAATATTTAGGAGTCCTATTATTTATTACTGAACTCTAATCAAATGATTAGAAATACTTTTAAACTGTGTGGTACAAATCAGACATGGCTACTCTTCAGAAATTTATAAAATCTTTGAGGAAGAGAAATGAAACCTTGTGTTCACACAAAAACCTACATACAAATGTTCATAATAGCCTTATTTTTAATAGTACAATACTGGAAATAATCCAAATTTTTCAATGGGTGAATGGATGAGCAAATTCTGGTATCTTTATTTTGGAACACTACTCTGCAATAAAGAGCAATGAGTTTTCTATACATGCCACATCCTGGATGTACCTCAAAGGCATTCTGCTTGGGGAAAAGGTCAATCTACATACTATGTGATTCCATTTACATAACATTCTTGAAATAACAAAACTATAGAGATGGAGAATAAGTGGTTTCCAGGGGACAGAGATGAAAGTGGGGTGTTGGAGGTTAGAGGAAGGGAAGGTGGATGTGAATACAAAGAGGCAGCATGAGGCAGCTCCTTTGTAGTGATGAAACAATCCTGTATCTTGATTATAGCAGTGGCTATAGGAATCTAAACATGTGATAAAAGTGCGTAGAGATACACACACAAATGAATGAATGAGGCTAAAAAAATGGTGGAAACTGAATACAGTCTGTTGGCCTAATTAACAGTCAACACCAGTGTCAATTTACCGGTTTGGATAGTATACTACAGCTATATTAGATGCCACAATTGGGGGCAAACTGGGTGAACGGTACTCAGGGCCCTTTGTAGTACTGTTTTTGCAACTTCCTATAAGTCTGTAATTATTTCAAAATAAAAAATTATTTTAAAAAAGCTTTCAGACAATTCTTTGCATGAATTAATTGTTTCGACAACCTGAAACTCTCTTCTGCAGTCACTTCCCAAGAATAGCTTGAGGTTTTTTTTTCAGAGACTTCCCACCAGTAAATTTTTCTCTGCCTTTTGTGACCAAACATTTCATATGGCATGTAACATTCTCAATCCGATGTCTCAAAGACAAATCACCTAGCCACTTATCAGCTTAAAGAATCTATTATTAATTGAAGATGCGTTCAGTACTAGGCATTGAACTAAGCTTTCTAAGCATTTCTGTATTTCTTTTTACAACTACCCTATCAGGTAGATGCTATGATTATTAAAATTACTTCACAGGACACTGAAGCACAGAGGGGTTGAATAAGGCACTTCCAGGAGGTGGCTATGATGGGACTCAAACTCAGTCAGGTCTGAAAAGAGTGCATATTCTTAACCACTGTGTCCCTGACAGAACTGCCCTCCCACTTCAGAGGACGTTAAGAATCCCCTTGGGAGCTTCTCCATCTTCTGAGCGTACAGAGTTCCCAAAATCCTGAGCAAGGGCAGACCTTAAGGGAATCAGTTTCTACCTGCTTGTCCATATGCATTCTTCCCTAAAACTGCTCTGATTCTGAGTGGATGCATCAATCTGATTCTCCTTCTTCACGTCTCCCATGTGTCCTCCTCCTGCTTTACAGAAGAAAGGTACAATTCTTCTCTTACCAGAGATAAATAGGGACAAGCCCAAGTGTCGGGGAAGTGTCTTTTAATCAAACAGAAAAAGCAGCCCCATTCCCCACACCAATCTAACTCATCAAGAGACGCACTTCCAAAAAGAGTTTACTGTTCTAATAATTATCAAAATGTATGTTTCTTGGTACTATTAATTGTAACCTACTAATTATAATGTCAACCTAAAGAAAAAATAATTACATGTAAAGCCTTGAGGTTACTAGAAATAAACCAAAAATTTATATGTATTTGTTTTGTGGCAGAAAAATATGATAGGGTGATGAATTTTATAAAGTTTAAGCAAACAAACATATTAACGTAAAATACTACAGGGTATATGCAATGGAAAGGAACTATAAAATATAACATTTCTGACTATTAAGGAAAGACTTGTCTATTTCTAAATAGATAACAATGGGTATCAACTGGTATTTATCATCCATTGATTTTATTTTAAAATGCCAGTATTTCCCAATAAGCCAGAAATTATAGTACTTTGCAACTACTTAAAGCTATGATTAAAAATACCATAGATGTTAATATAAAAATGTGAGCAGTTTTTAAAAATTCCCTTAGAGGATATGTGAGCAAAAAAATTGAAGATCCCCATCCCAAACCACACCTTTGTGGATGACAGGTTATCAGCATTCAGTTTATTTCCAAAAATATTGAAAGTCACAAGGAACAAAATATCTAATGGAAGGAAGAAACATTTCCTAAAACCAGGAGATAAGTCCACCGAAAAGCTAAGTTGAGTCTGGCACACAGTAACTAAATGAGACAGGACAATTTTTTAAAATGAAATTTTAAAGAATATACCGATTTTTGTATTCCATAAGGAGATAAGGTTTATTTCTAGAACCTTTTAAGATTCTAGGAGAAAGCAGTATGGAATCTCTGCTTAATTAAAAGGCAAACTGTGTATATTTGGTATATATACTGGGTTATTATGTCGTTTGCTTGTCAGCTTTAATATGGCCAAAATTTCACTTAGATGAAGTGGATTTTTACTAAAGATCACATGGCAGAAAAATAATTTATTAGCTTTCCAGGTCCATTTCTTGGACAGGTTTTCCCTTAAAGAAATATTCTAAAGGCTTTTCAGTACTGAGACTGGTAATTAGCAAGGCCTGGTTGGGCTGTACTGAGCTAGACAGGAAGCAGGACGGCAACTGGACCGTCCCTACCACAGGGCTACCGGCACCCTCTAGTGGTCTTGAGGTGGAACTTAATCTACAGATTAGTAGCTTCTGCTGTCCATGATCTAAGATAATTCTGTCTTTTGCAGAAAAGAATCAACTTGCACAGATGAATCTGTGGACAGGGCTGTGCAAGGACAAGGTATCACTGCTGGAATCTGTCATGCATTTACTACCTTCCTGACAAATAATACAAGAGTCCCTTTAAACAAATAATACAAGGGTCACTTTAAACATTTTACTGACTGCATTTCGATATTATTACTTCAGGAAGGCCCGACTACAACAAAAACTGGAAAAATCCAAATGTCCATGACCAGGTGAATGGATAAACAAACTGTGTCATACTCACACAATGGAATATCACTCAGGAATGAAATGAATTACTGATAAATGCAACAACATGGACAGAACTCAGAAGCATGCTGAGAAAAGAAGCCAGATGGAATAGACAATACAAATCTAATCTACAGGGACAGATCAGTGGCTGTCTGGCACCAGAAAACATGATGGGCAGGGGGGAGAAAGGAAAGGAGCTGACAGGAAAGTGACTCAAGAATATTCCCTGGAGTGATGAAAACTTCTTTATCATGGTTATTATGGTTACAAAGGTATATATACATTTGTCCAAACTCATGAAACTGTACCCTCAGAAATGGATAAATTGTATTGTATATAAATTATACCTCAATAAAGTTTACTTTTAAAAAAGATTACAGGCAGAGTTCTGCTTTCAGTAATGGTGGACTAGCTAATTTCAACCATCTCTTTTGCTAAGAAAACCAGGACAAAATATTGGGGGTGGGAGTGGGGGGTGGTTATTGCTCAAAGATATTATCGTGTGGCTAACAAAACAGCAAAGAACTACAGAGTCACAGGGATAAGGAAATCCAGGGAAGTGAGTCTGACATTTGGGGCTTTTTCCCCACATTGACTGTCAGCTCTAGAAAAGGCAGCTGAGATGTTGAGAAACTAAGCAGGACATTCGAAGAATGTTAAAAGTTTTTAAAAAGAGAGAACAGGAGAACTAAAATCAGTTTGTATAGAAATTTTGAGTTTTGAGCAAAGGAGAGCAGAAGTAACAGTAAATGAGGTAAATGGGGTCAAGAAAAAGATTTAAAATTCATTTTTGAACATTTTTTTTGAATAGGACATAATGCACACGGTACAAAATGTTAAAGGTACAAAGAGACTATAGTAAAAGCAAAATTTTCTTCTCATCCTGTTCCCCAGTCGCTTAACTCCTTTCCCTAGAGGCGACCACTGTTAGATCAGTTTCTTAAGTATTTTTCTGGAGATATTTTATGTATATAACATATACTCAGAATAGATATTCTAGAGATATTCTATGTAAATCAACCTCAGCACCACTGATATTTTGGGTCAGATAATTTGGTCGTCAGGGTTGTCCTGTGCACCGCAGGATATTAAGCAGCATCCCTGGCCTCTATCCTCTAGATGCCAGAAGCACCCCCATGCCCAGCTGTGACGACCAAAAATGTCTCCAGACATCGCCAAAATCACCCCTAGATGAGAACCACTGGTGTATACCCAAGCACAAACACACATGTCCTCACTATTTTTTTTCTACAAATGTATGTCATTCACACTATTTTTCATCTTCATTTTTTTACTTTATAATATTAGAGATCATCCATCAGTAGTACAGAGATTTCAAATTTTATTTATATCTTGCTGTCATTAGTATAGTATTTATAATGTTCATTATCTTAAGAAGATTTTATTTTTTTATTTGGAGATTTAATTAATGACACCTAGGTATCAGGCCAAAATTCATCCACCTAAAAGTATCGCTCTTAGTTGGCGGCAGTACACCCGAATCGCAAAAAGTGATCAGGGGAAATACTCTATTTTGGAGCTCTATCTCTGCAACTAATAACAGTAATGATAAACATTATAGCAGTTAATAGCTATTAAGCACTTACTGTGTTAAGTAGTGTTCAAAGTACTTTAGCTATATACTTTAGCTGTATATTTTATTCTCACAACAACCTTCTGAGGATGACATTACTATCTCCATTTCACTAAAGAGGAAAGCAAGGTACAGAGACATTCAGCAATGTATTCAAGGTCACACAAGTACAAGGTCAGAATCAGGATCCGAATCCAGGCAGTCTGGCGCTGGTGTTCATCTCTAAACCACTATACTCCATTACTCTTCAGTCAAAACATACAAGTCTTATATAATCACGTTTACATTCATATCTCTATTTCTATTGATTTCAATTGTGATCTTGAATAGAAAGATGTTTTTGTTTACTTAGTAAAAGCTAATGTCCCTGGATTTTACTGCTGCATATATCCTGCACTTCCTAATACCAGTCCAATCAGTGTTTTTACAAAACATTTTCCTTATCTTTTTCTTTGGCTAACATTTAAATGACCATCTTTTAAAATAGGACCACACATAGAACTGCTAGGATAGTTCTAATAGTTATCCCACGGATAAGGAAAACTGTCCAAGTTAGAGATTCCAACAAGAAGTCTAAGCCGATTAGGGAAAATACAAACAGAACACCTTTCACACTTCTGGGATCACTCTCATACACAGCACCGCAACAGTCTTCCCACAGTTAGATTTGTGCTGTAATTTTACCAATTACTAGCATACCCTCCTAAGCAGGGATTATGTCTCATACATCCGTACATACTCGAGTCTAACTTCATATCCAACACACAGCTCAATAAATGTTTGCTGAACTCAAGTCTAATTTTTAATTTCACTCCACAAAGTTCTTTTTCCTTCAATTTAACAGTTTTTGACCGTTTGCTACATGCCAAACACTGTGTGAAAGGACTAGAGATTCCTTATAAAAATGTTTGCAGAATATAGCTCAACAACAAAAAAACATGATTCAAAAATGGGCAAAGGACTTGAAAAGACATTTCTCCAAAGAAGACATATGAATAGCCAACGAGTACATGAAAAAATGCTCAACATGATGAATCACTAAGGAAATGCAAATCTAAAGCATAATGAGTTATCACCTCACACCCAGTAGCATGACAACTATCAAAAAAACAAAACTAACAAGTGTTGGCAAGGATGTGGAGAAACTGAAACCTTTGTGCACTGTTGGTGGAAATATAAAACTGTGCAGCCACCATGGAAAACATACAGTAGTTTCTCAAAATTTTTAAAATTGAACTACCATACAATCCAGCAATCCGAATTCTAGGCATATCCCAAAAACAACTGGAAGCATGGACTTGAAGAGACATTTATACACCCGTGTTCATAGCATAATTCACAATAGCCAAGTGGTACAACCCAAGTGTCCATCAATGGATGAATGGATTAAAAAAAAATGTGATATATACATAAATGGGACATTTTCACCCTTAAAAGGAAGGAAATGATGTGACACTGGATGCTACAATATGAATGAACAAACCCTGAAGTTTGTTAAGTGCAATAATCCAGAAGACATGATGAAGACATTATGTTAAGTGCAATAATCCGGATACAAAAGGACAAATACTATATAATTCCACTTACAGGAGGTACCTAGAGTAGTCAAATTCATAGAGACAGAAGTAGAATGGAGGCTGCCAAGGGCTAGAAGGAGGAGGAATGGGGAGTTAGTGTTTAAAGGGTATAGTTTCAGTTTTACAAAGTGAAGAGTTCTTTGGATGGATTGTGATAATGGTAGCACAATAATGTGAATGCACTTAATTTCACTTAACTGTGCACTTAGACATGGTTAAGACAGCAAATTTTATGTGTATTTTACCACAATTAAAAAAAATGTTTGGGGAGTGGCTCCACAGTGTAGTGGTTAGCACGTCTGATTTACACGCAGAAGGTCCTGGGTATGAGCCCCAGGGGAGCCACAGCCCATACCCTGGATGCGTCAGGCTCCAGGAGCGCCAGACAGGCCCCCCGGGTGTGCCAGGCCCAGGGTGTGCTAGGCCCCCGGTATACACTGTGAGCGCATGGGAGGCGACGTCCCGCCTTCAGAGATCCAGTTCTTAAGGGGAGAGACGGCAACATCCGTAGGTCAAGGGTGGAAGTTGGGCGGGGGGAATTAAAGAGGGTGAAAAAAATGTTTGTAGAGGGGCTTATAGTCTAGATTTCTTCAGTGAATATCCAGCAGAATTAACTGAAGTTATGTCCTTGCCTTCCAAATAAACATGTGACAAAAAACTTCCTTTAAAAACCTAAAGTCATACCAAAGGCTCACAAATTTGAGTACACTATCCGTGTCCTTCCCCCAACTGTACTATCTTTCTGTCAATTTACTATGGAAAGACCAATATTCAGTTGTTTCACTTCTAGTTTCTATAACTTAGAATACAATTTTTAGTACTGAGTCCCTTGCAACAAATTTACCCAAGCAATCTGAATCTCTTGCATACATTAAAAGGTAAAACAAATTTCACTAGGTAGAGACAACACTAAAAAGGCTTTACTATCAAGTCTTTTGCTGGCTGCTAATTTATGGTTCTACTTGATACTTCTTGTTTTGTATTTTTAAAACATGTTCTAGTCATATTCATGGATCCCCAGAAAGATCACTTTACTATCTGAGGTTGAAAAACAAATGGATTTATCTTGCCATTCTCAAACTCGTAATGGAAAAAAAGTATTTGCTTATAAACTTAAGGTTTATGTAATGAAAGCACCATTAAAATGTAAACAAATGACTATTTGTAATAGCGTCAATCAATTAACTTTCAGTAGTATGCTTATAGCAAAACGAGTTGGTAAAATATTTTAAATTTAAAGATTATGTCTACTATAAATCTAATGGAAAACAAAGCAATGGTTTCCCTACCTGTTTTTTCCTGACCATGACAAGTGTTCAGTTCAGCCAGAAGATGGTTAAAATCATCCTGATGAGCAATCCAGTTGTCCTGAAAATACCAAAAACAACCAATTAGAGGCAAGTCTGTAGTTTAGCTACGCTGGTTGAGAAAAGTTATCTTGGAATCAAGGAAATCTGGTTAATGTGAAATTTTAAATGTTTCATCAAAATATTTTATAAATCTGAACAGAGAAGATATAATAAAATTTGAAATGCAAATTATTTGCATTAGTATTAAAAGTGGATTCCTTAGAAGCTCAAGTCCTGATTTCAAATGTGGATCATTTATCAATAGTCAATTCACAGACAAATAATCAACAGGCAACCTGCATGCTAAATATTAAAATAAAACAAAATAGTTTTTCCTCACTACAGGAAAATTATGTAAGTCAAAGGAAAAAGCGGTGGTGGACTTGGTTCTCTTCTTTGTTCATTTGGAACTTCATATATTTTGCCCAATTCTATCTGCTGGCATCAAACCCAGTTTTACAAAGTTAACACTGAGGAAAGGAAGAGGGCGGACTACGAGTTCCCTGAATCAGTCAGCACACATTTGTAAGGTGCTGAGCTACTCAGTTCACTATAACAAGAGAATCTGGCTTTAAGAGAGAATGAACATCTCCAAAATAATCTAAACCAGTGGGAAGCAAGGTATCAATGTAGGAATTTGCCTCACAGACACTTTTTTAAGACTGCTTAAAGGTTTAAGCATATTTAATAGGTTTACTGGGCAATGCTTTTCCTAAAAAGTCAAGCGTATCTATACATCTATCTCTCAACAACTACCTTCAATATCAGACTTATATAAACTCTTTCTTTAGTTGTTTAAAATTTTAGCTGTTAGTCCAGAAAATTTTAGCTTATCTAGTCTCCTACTCAGTTAGTGCTATTGAACTAATCAAAGTACAGTTGACCTTTGAACAATACAGGTTTGGATTGTGTGGGTCCACTTACATGCTTCTCCCCACCCCCGAGAAATACCATATATATTTTTTCTCTTCCTTATGATTTTCTTAATAACCTTTTCTTTAATTTACTCTGTTGTAAGAATATAGTATATACTGAATATAACATACAAAATATGTATTGATCAACTGTTTATGTTATCTGTAAGGCTTCTGGTCAACAGTAGGCTATTACTAGTTAAGTTTTTAAAGAGTCAAAAGTTATACCTGGATTTTCAAATACGCGGGGGTAAGCGCCCCAACCCTCACATTGTTCGAGGGTCAACTGCAATTTAGTTTAACTAAAGTAATTCTCTAAATTTTCTACCAGATTCTCTTAGTTGTAAAAATTTAAGAACAAAGCTTTCAGTTTGGACACTTGCTAAAGAAAATATTGAAAATGCAAAGCATGATAAGCCAGGCATTAATTTTAATTACAGTGTCATATTTTCAAAGTGTCAGTGCTTAAGAGGAAATGTGACTAAATTCAACTGTGTATGGCAATAGTCAGAAATAGAAAATGGGACAGGAAAAGAACACCACTTTCTTGCAAAGGAAACTTTTAGTTTCTTTCTGAAACTAAATGTCACCAACTTATAATAATATAAGCTAATATTAGAACACAGGTAAAGATGAAAATTCCTGTCTGTCTTGAAATGAGTATTTCTATAAAAAATACTTTTTGAAAGGTTTAGCAGTAAAACTAATTTGAGTCTCTTAGACATAAATAAAGAATCCCATAAGGACAATAAGGCAAGGTGAGAGGATGACACTTGATGAAGAGCCAGCTTAGTTACAGGCTCTTTACTTAACCAAAACGTGGGGGATACACATTTGAATGCTTAAAAACTGATCAATCAATTCTATTGAATTAAAATTTATAAATTTATTTAAAGTCAATTATCCAAGGAAAACCCCCAGCAGACACACTGTTGCTCACTTCATTATTGATTGTAGCTCCAAGTCCCAGGTGGTTATTTTTAACTTGAACTTTAATATGATCTGTGGCTCCTTGCTCTTGAGCCCCTAAACCCTGTGGATATTAAACATAAAGAAAGTTAGCTTTCTTAAAATCAAGTATGAAGAGTGATTATCTCTATGTTTCTTCATCAACCATTCGATTAATTACTAAACATCTAGGATCAAGGCACTATCTGTACCCTCAAAGAGGACACAGTCTAATGGATTCTCACAAGATACATCTATAGTACCAAGGATGTACTTACAATAATGAATACTGATTCTTTAACCTGAGACCTAATTTAAGGCCCATGTAAACACTATGAAGAATGTGCCTGTTTCTGATGTTCTACTAGAAGCCCACTGGAGGTATGATAGGTCTATGGTTCTCTCCATTAAATACTTTTATAAAACAACAGTGAGAAAGGGGAGAGGGGGACTCCAAGTCCCCTGCGTAAATCAATACTCATTTGTAAGGTATCCCAGAGAGCTTAAGGTACTGGAGAACCTAAGAGGCACCCAGGGTGGCTTCAGCAGCATGAATGAAGAGGAATTAAGATGCTTTAAAGGGGATACACCTCACAGGACCTTGAAAATTATGACAGAAATTTGGATCTTATTTTTTAAAACAATGGGAAACAACTGAACCTTTAAGCAAGAGAATGACATGATCTAATTTCTGCATTTTAAAAGCTCATTCTGGCTGTTGTATGGCATATAGCTCAGAAGAGGAAGAGAAGGGAGATGAGTAAGCAGTTGAGAGGCTACTGTGGTGATCAGGGCAAGTGATGGCAGGGATTGGACCAGTATGGTGAGCAATGAGAGAGAAATAATGACTGGGAATGTAGGAAGGGAGAAAAATGGAGGAACCAAGCAAGACTCCCAGTTTCCTGGTTTGAGTAAGTAGGTAGACAGGGGACAATATGCAAACATGGGGAAAATTTGAGAAGAAAAAGATCTAAAGGATCGAGAGTTTTATAATAAAAATGATAAACTTGATATGCTTACTCAAGTGGAAATGTTAAGCAGGCTGACCAATTTATAAATCTGGAGCTCAAAGGACAGAAATGGACTAGATACAGAAAAGTGACAGAATTAGATAATTCTCGTAATTTAGATAATTCAAAGTATGGTATGGAATTACTATACCATACTATACCAAAGTATGGTATGGAATTACTATACCATAACTCCTTGGGGTTCAGCCACAGACTGAAAAGGGTCTGTGGCTGAACCCCAAGGAGTTCCAAAGCTCAAAAGACTAGAAGAGGAAGAGTCACCATTAAATTTAGGAGTGACCAGTGAGGCAAAAGGAAAAACCAGGAGGGAGGGCAAGACAAGTATTTCGAGAAGGAAGCAGTCAATTACATCCAATGCTATTAAGAGATTAGGTGGGAACAAAGAAGGGTCCATTGGATTTGGCGAAAAGATCATTAAAGATCTTGACAAGAACCATTTCAGTGTAGAGATGTCGGCAGAAGTCCTATTTGAGTCAGGAATAAATAGAATGTGAGGAAAAGGAGAAAATGTATAATAAAGTATTATTAGTCCTGAACTAAGTATATTAGTATTATTAGACAAAAAAAACTCTGATGGGTAAGTATGATTCCAAATGAAAATAATTAAAGGGCATTGTCTATAAAAGATGCTAATCATACAGTTTAAATGATAAAAAGAGTTGATATTTATGTTCCATTCTAACTTTATAATCGCAAAGTCACTACAATTTATTTATTTCTCCAAATTCACTTATTTAACCAAAACGTAAATTTCTACCAGTGTCCAAAAAAAAAAATGCCTTCTTCTGATTTGTAATCTCTTTGTATGGATCAAATTTCTTTTGCTTTTATGCAAAATACCTTTCCTTTGGACCACCCCATCTTCTCCAGCATCCTCTGGCCAAACTTGGAATCATCATTACTCCATGCAGTGTTTCTTGGATCTACAGCCCACTTCTGCTTCCGCCGACCTGTAAATGATAAAGTATCTCATTAGCAACCTATCTTTCAAACCTGGAAAATACCACACAAATACACACATACCTAATATACACATACTTGTATAAACTATGACATGCTTGATGTCTTATTAAATGCAGATATCAGATTCTGCATCAGATTGGATCATTTACCCTGGTTTCCCCAATAACTATATATTCTTAACATATAAATTAATCTTATAAAACAAAAATTAAGATATTCCCTCCAAATGTGACGAATCGAAATACACAGTTATACCATAAGTTGGGCCTTCCACATTCAGCTAAAGGCAGCAACTTAGTAAAGCACCTGTAGACACGTCATCATCATCATCACCATCAGTAGCAGCAGCAGCAGCAACAGCAGTTGTTATAGTTTTTGTTGCCATATATTACGTGCCAAATGCTATCCACACATTACTAGATTCAATTTTCAGAGTCATTCAATGAAGACAAATATTCTTAGCTCCACTTTTCAGATGAGAAAATCTGAGGCTTAGAGACAGAAATGTGGCTAACATCCGCAAGCAAAAATCAGAGCCTCTACACAAAGCAAGGTCCTTCTGCGGTCAAAGTTTGTATTCTTAGTCCGCAACATTCAATAGTCATTATGCTCCCGGGGGAAGAGTCAACTGTACCCTCCACACACATAACTGAATTAAGGGACTACTTTGAGTCTCTTCAAAGTATTTTTTTAAATGCATATAAATTGGGAATCCAAATTTATTGTTGTAGTTTTAAGGAAAATTATGGCAGACACCTCAGAAGTTCACAGAAAAAGAATATGAAACTCAAAAGTAAATTGTGGCCAAGTGAGAAATTTGAAGGTCAAGTGTCATTATCACTCACCTACTGAACCAATCGAAGCCCAATATCATAAAATAATTTTTAAAAAAATAACACAACCTCCACTCAGAGAGGCTTACTGTACTGCATGTAAAATCAATAAAAACACCCATAACTATACACACCTTAACAAAAATAAGTGAACCTTTTACAAACATGCAGGCAGAAAAAAAGCTATTTATAAAGCAAAATAAGTTGGGCCAAAATTTATAGTGTTTTCCAGGAAAATGGTGACCCAAAAATGCTACTCATGACTGAGTTATCGCTTTACTTATCTTAGTAAATACTCAGCATAATGTTGCCTCCACTGATGACCACCACCTCACAGATCAGCCTTGTTAACCAGTGTTCTCTCTGTAGGCTGCGGACGGGTGTGTGTCAGGGTTCATGTCTCTTACAGTAGTGTTTGTCAGGGCCCTCTGACTGTTGCTTGTATGAAGGAGATCGTCGGAGAATGACTGAACTGCACAGTGTATGTCACATATGTACGTACAGCAGAATGTAATGCTTACATGAGAGATTAGATGGGTAGCCAAGGTCAGCGCTCTTCCCCAGAAAAATGGCAGGTATCCCTCAACCAGTGCGGCAGGGCTGTGTTTCCCAAATAAGATGTTAAAGGTGAGGAGGGACTTCCCATTAAATCAAAAAAGAGTAACACTGGATCAAACAAAATTTAATAGTGTTCCAGACTACAAACTTTCTCAGACTTTTAATATGCAAATGTGTAGATCCTCTGAGTGGAAGACAGAGCAGCACTGCCATGTTCCCTTTATTTGACCAGAACCCTGTTTGCTGGAACACTATCTGGCTCTCGTGCTGTAAAAGTTTCCGGGTTTGGGAAATCCTGGCAAGGAAAAGACTGTCTGTGGTCTGTTCAGATTACACCTACTTTTACATGTGCCATGTTACTCTTATTCCACCGTCCATTCTGTGCTCAGACGTCAGCTTTGCTAATACCTGTGTACAGAAAAGAGCTAACACAGCAGGCCTGACTCACATCTTCCCTTCAAAAGGCTTCCCAGCAAGGCTGGCCCTTGGCTGGGAACTTGGATTTCAGGATTCCTACTATTCTCAGAAATGTTAAGAGAGGCTCACTATGCCCAACTGTTCAAACAAACAGTATGGTTTATGCTGAACGCCTGCTTTCCTTCTGGGAGTCTGGGATGTTGGTACATGCCAGGCAGTGGCTGCCTACGAGACAAGCCTCCAGTAAAAAATCCCTGGGCTGAAAAAAAAAATTACTGAGTGTATAGCAAGCTCCCCTGGTAGGGAGCATTTCACACGTGTTACCACAACTCATACCGGGGAGAATTAAGCATGTCACGTGTGCCACTGAGAGAGGACTCTGGAAGTCTGTGCCTGGTTCCCCTGCACTTTGCCCCACGGGTCTTTTCCTTTTGCTGATTTTGCTCTGTATCCTTAGGCTGTAACAAAACTTAGCCATGATTACAACTATATGCTGAATCCTGTGTCCTGAGTCCTAGCAAATCACTGAATCTGGGGATGGTCTTGGGGATACCTGACACTATGTGGAACAGCAGTGTAAGGGACACTGGGCCTCAGGGTACAGTGCCCAGAATCTTCAGAATCACTGTCTAGAATGATGTGTTTAACCATCCTCCAGCGGGGACTCCTATTTGGAGATCTAACTGTAAATGGTTCTGTCAGGATATTTTAGGGGTAACACCAATAAACCACCTTCATAGGACAGCTACAAGGGACTTCGCCTTTCATTACTGCATGCCTAATACTACATGGCTTATGCCAGGATTCAGCTTCCTCTGAAAGGTGTGTTGAGTTTCAAGAGACAAGGGCAGAAGTTTTCTCTTTTTTTTCCAAAGACATTTTCAGATATTCAAGAGCATAAAATATACAACCCATGTATTCTTATTAAAAAATCATTCAAGACATTCAAAATGGAGGAAACTACAGTATATTTTAATGCAATGAGCATTAAAATCCATTAACTAGTGTTGTGATATAATTATTATTTTAATGATAAAATGTAATGATTCCAAGTATCAAAAATTGGTCTGAAAAAGAGTCTAAAAAAAGTCATACCTTGATAATAATCTGGGTCTAAAATTCCAAATGATATAAAGACCATTAAGTGAGAGTGATTAATGAAATTTTTGTCCTACAAAGGCGCAGGTTTGTGTAAGCTGGTTTTCTTGTCTGTAACATCTGATAATTAGAGAAACACAGGATAAAGAGTGTTTTTGAGAAACACAAAGAAAATTACTATAAGATTTGTAAAAAGAGAATAAGTGCTTGTAGTGAAGATAAAAGAAAATATAGTCCACTTCCAGAAGTGAAAATGCTCACTACTAACATTAAATAGGAAAAAAAAAAGTAGGATACAGAATTGTATCTATAGAATGACCTCAATTTTATAAACTATCAGAGAAAATAATTGCTGGGTGGTGAAACTATGGGACTAGAACTTTTCTATGCTTCCATATTCTCATCTCTAAAATAAGAATACCATTCCTAAATATCTAATTGTAAGGGATGCCAAAGACATTAATTTAGCAAAATTTTTAACGAACCACAAAATTGTATGTAATATCATGACAAAGATTTGAAAATCTGTAATCATGGTGGGTAGAGAACTGAAAATACTCCCTTGAAATCATGCAATTTGAATTATTGATGTCTACAAATAGATGTTACGCCTGTATACCACTTCATACTATGAACTATTTTCACATTCACCATCTGATTGATTTTTTTAAAGCAACCTAGCAAAGAAGATAATAAATGAAGTTTTTAATAGCCCCACAGAAACTGGTCACAGGAAGAGATATAAATGAATAGCAGAGCCAGGGCCAATGTTCCCTAGTGCATGCTGAATTAAACACACATCAAAGAATATTAAAACTGGAAGAAAGCTCAGAGATCTAGGCTCTAAGGTCACCATCTAAAACGTATTCCTTTCTATGAGTCCCTGTTTAAAAACAGTAGAAAACTGCAGGTCCTAGCAAGAACATAAAAATATAGATATAACTACATCGATTTTTTCACTTTCTAGCTCAATGATTTGGGGTGAATCCATTTTGTTTTGTGATTACATTCCTCCATCTCCTTAGATAAGAGGATGCTGACAGCATTTATTTCACAAAATCCCTGTGTAGCTGCTGTTGGTCTTGTTCAGTAAGCAGTTTCTGTTCATCGCTCACTACACTCTTCCAAAACGCTATGGGCATCTCTTCATGACTAAAGCACGACTGCCCTCTGGTGGCAGGAAATCTTAGCTACAGCTACCATTCAGAAGTTAAACAGACGATCCGGAGAATTAATGAACTGACAGTAAATATCAAAGGCAAACCGAGGCAGGATGGGGCACTGTGGCTTACACTCGTGTCAAGAGTTCTAATTTCCACAAAGTCCAAATAGCCAAAGTCTTACTTAGAATAACTCATTAGCCCTGCACTCTCTACAAAGGAGCTAACTTCCTGTATGTGATGCTCCTAATCCCTTTGCTTTTCTTTGTCTGGATTCAATACATCTTCGAGAATGGGATTTCACTGCCAACGGAGATTTTGCCTAACCTCCTCATTTTAACCTAGGAGGCTGGGTGAGGCTCGGGGAAATGAAAAGAACCGGTCCAGGTTCCCACGACCGGTGTCCTGACTCATTCAAACCCACTGCGCGCGTGCTCAATATTGAACGTGACATTCACAAAGTCTCTTTCACTAGCAGGCTGGGCTGGGAAATCTCCGCAGCAGGCAGAGTGAAGTGAACCGGGCTTCCCAGTGTCCCCGCCCCCAGCACTTTCCACCTCATTGCGTGTCGCCCACCCGCACGCCCTACCACTGGGTCTGGCCACGCGAGTCACCCTAAACCTCCACCTTCGCGCCCCGGTCGGGCCTTCTCGCCCAACACTCACGCTCCGCCAGCATGGACATGTCGCAGAGCCTGTGACGCCACGGACCTCCGGACCTGAGCAACTAGGGCTACTGGGCAGCCCGATCGCGGGGAAGTTGGAATCAACGGACTCGCACGCCCGGCGAAAAGCAGCCGCGAGGGCGCGCGCTGGTGACGTCAGTGAGGCGCGACCGGCTCCTCACTACGCGACGGCGAGTGGGCGGGGCGAGGATAGCTTGGGGGCGGGGCAATCTGAGACGTGAGCGATTGCGGCACCCGGTGGGGAGAGGTCCTAAGTCTCCGGATCTAAAGGAGGTGGGGAGAGAAGTAACGATTCCTTCGCTCGAGCAAGTTCCTGTACTAAATGATTGGATATACGTAAAGCCTTTACAACAGTGCCTGCTGCCCGGTTCCTAACAGGCCACGGACTGGTACCGGTCTGCGGCCAGGGGTTGGGAACCCCTGTTACGGAAGCTCAAATGAGAAGACAAAAGCTAGCCAAGAGCAGGGTGAAGAGAGGGTCACTATTGATCCCAGTCCAGAAATGCCTTCTGGCTTCCCAGCAGCAGGCCTGGCCTGAGATTTCGCCTCTGTTTATCCTTCCTATCAAAATATTACGGCTTAAAGCTTTAGCCATAAAGCTCAACAGTGGAAAATCACGTCCAGAGATCAAATTCACATAATGACTCAAATGAAAAAAAAAAAACAACAGATTTCCTCACTGCCTTATAATTGTTGTCTTTATTGTCTTAGATAAGCTTTCTCTAGCCTTTGAGCAAGGTGGGTGAAGTTAGCTTTTGTATCTTGAGATGTTTTCAGAATGGCAGGTTGTGGAGGGGAGGGTGTTGGTGATGGGGGCAGAGAACGAATAGACACAAGGTGGGAGTTAGGGTGGTGAAAAGAGGATGGAGTGGTGGCTGATTTAGTCACTTGCTTGAGAGGGTTTCTAGACCTGAGATTCTGGCTGAGGACCCCTGTCCTAAGTGTGGGAAAGCATTGTTTCAGGCAGGGGCTCAGCTTTGGCGGTTATGAGTGGACATTCTGGAATCACCTAAGAAGGTTTTCCAAGCCTCACTTTTGGCTTTCTCTGACCCCTTCTAAAATCTTGCCAGCTTCTGCTGCTCTGTAGGTAAGCAGTCTACAGCCCATGGAGTTCTGTTGGTGTAGCCTATTTTCCCTACAGTGATTTTCCTTGATGTAATAATTAGTAGAGCGGGCTCCAAAGTTAGAAGGTTCAAATCTGGCTCTGACACCTACAAGTTATGTGGCCTCCGATGCCTCTCCGCCATCCCATGGGATTGCTGTAAGTATTAAGTAGAAACACAGAAGGAAGCTTAGTGAGCTATAGCACTATTCTACTGCAAGTGGCCACTGCTGTTTGCCCTGAAAATTACAGGCAGCTCTAAGGGCCACATCTGCCCCATCTTTATTCTTCATGTCCCTCTTCATCTTCTGCCACTTATCAGTTGTTGACCTTGCATAATTAAATATTCTGTGCCTCACTTTCCACATCTGTCTAATAAGGATTATAATGGTACTGCCTCAAAGGGTTGTGATGCTGGTTAAATGAAGCGATTTAATGAATGTCCTAAATGAGGTGCTAAAGTAGTTTAGGACACCAAGGCCACGGTCTTGATCTGACCAGTAGTGATTCAGTGTGGGTAACAGATGAGAGATTTTTGAGGCAGGAGGCTGTCTTTGGACATAGAACCCCTCATAATCATAGACCTGGTAAGCCACTAGCTGGGTCACTGCTGATTGAGGAGGTGGTAAAGAGAAGGCCATGAACGTGGAGCACAAATATCCACATCAGGGGATATTTTAAGGAAATCTCTATAAGTCCTTTAGGACATTTTTTACTTACACAGAGTTCATCCATGTTTAGTTCCTTTAAAAAACTTCGTCATGAAAGATTAAGTAAATAATACCATTTGCAAAACTGTAGGTACCCCGTATTTTAAAATCCCACTTTTAAAAATAAAGCGGCACACACACACACACACACACACACACACACACACACACACACACTAGTCTATATATATACAAATGCAGTTAGAATATGCATGGCAAAATTTGGGGAGACTATATTCCAAATGGTTAATACTGGCGTTTTCAGTGGACTGGGGAAAGGAATTAGAGAAGACTTTATTTTCTGCAATATATATTTCTGTATTGTCAGAACTTTAAAATCATAATGTTACTTCTTTATTATATCAGAATAGTTTATATATATATATATATATGTATATACATACATTCTACTTATTAATATGTGAAAAGGGGCATGCATGCTCTCTTTAAAAAATATTGTCTGTATGTGGGACAAACATAAGTATCTTGCCTGGAAATTTAACTCCGTCTTATCCACTCAATCCAAGGTATGCTGGAAACCTGTTATAGGCGCAGATGTCAGAAATCTGTCAACATTTTGGAAAACAATTGACACTTTTAGCATACCCCCGAGGCAGAAACACAGGAATGGGGAACCAACAGACTGCGGTTGGGATCCCATGAACACACGCTTACTCCTAACACATACTACATGTTTGCAGCAACTCTGCTCTGCCATGACTCTGAGTTACTTCAGACTCATCACAGCTTTCTCTGTGACTTTCCAGCTCCTACTTCTGAATTTATGTCCTTTAGGGATCTTTGGCTTCCAGGCTCCCACTTCTTGATCCTGGTCTGACTTGCTTTGGTTTACTGGCCCCCAATATTTTGATTCCTCTCCTGCCCCAGGCTTTCGGCTTCATACAAGAGCCCTGCCTAGAACTGGCCTATGATACAACTCTACGGAAATTTTTAGATATCTGAGAGGGGAGCTCTGAAGAAGTTAGTAATGTGGCTTTGAAGCTCCCTTCTAATTAAAATGACAACTGCAGTATTTGCAGGCAGGCCAGCCAGCTATGGCCTTGGTTTTTGTAGATTCATTCAGGTCGTTGCACATATCAACAGTCTTTACCTTTGTAGTATTCCAAGGTATAGATGTATCATTGTTTAACCATTCTCCTGTTGAAGGATATCTGGACTGTTTCCATATTTTTACTGTTACTACACACATTCCTATACAGATTTTTGTGTGAACATAAGCATTGCAATTGCTGAGTCATAAAGTAATTGCTTGTTTAGAGTTGTAAGAAACTGATAAAATGTTTTCTAGAGTAACTGTACCGTTTCACTTTCCCATCCACAATATATGAATGGTCTAGTTTCTTTGTATCCTCTCTAGTATTTGGTGTTATCACTATTTTTTAGTTATATAGCAACATTACGTGGTTTTAATTTTTCATTTCTCTGATGGCTAATGACGTTGAACATCTTTTCATGTGTTTATTTGCCCTTCATATGCAATAGGCCCCCTTAGCTGCAGGTTCACTTTCATAAGTCTTAAATTCTGAGTAGCATGATGAAATCTTGTCCTCTCCTCTTTCTTTGCACCCAAAACGTGAACCGTCCCTGTGTCCAGATCTCCACGCTGTATGCATTCCCAGCCTATTAGGCACTTAGTAGCCTTCTGGGTTATCAGATTGACTGTCACGGTATCACACTGCCAGTGCTCAAGTAACCCTTATTTTACTTAATAATGGCCCTAACGTACAAAAATAGTGATGCTAGCAATTTGGTTATGCCAAAAAGAAGCCATAAAGTGCTTACAGAGTGAAATGTTGAAAGTTCTTGACTTAATAAGGAAAGAGAAAAATTGTATGCTGAGGTTGCTAACATCTACTAGTAAGAATGAATCTTCTATCCATGAAAGTGCCTAATTTATCAATTAAACTTTATCGTGTACAAGAAAAACATAGTATATATAGCGTTTGGTACTATCCTCAGTTTCAGGAACCCACTGGGGATCTTAGACTGTATTCCCCATGAATAAGTGGGGATTGTTGTATTCTCTTTGGGGAAATGTCTGTTCAGACCTCTTGTTCATATTAACCACTTTTGAAAAGTTAGCTCTACCTGCAGAAAGTCGACAATGTGAATCACAAGCCATAGAAAGCACCATTTTACATTTGTTAGTAGTTTTGGGGGGCTAGGGAGAGGGTCAAGAAGATATATACTATGCCTTGCCCTCCAGTTTATTCCTCCATCAGACGATTAAAGATATACTGAACTGATGGGGGTTCAGGTTTCAAGATACCATTGGACCACATTTTCTAGTGGTCAACGTCACCATGTGTGATGAAAATGATGTGGCTCTGTCTCTGGCAGCAGAAGGAAAGGGTTGTCTCTTTGGGGTGGGCTTGCCCATTTTGCTTTCTCTCTCTTCCTCTCTGCATGTACCCAAGTGGCAGCCTTGTAGATCTTCAGCCAGATGGGGAAGGAGTTAGACTTAAGGTGGAGAAGAAGCCTCACTTAGGTCATGTGCTTAAGGCATGGGCTCCAATCAGTTGACCAAACGCTGTGCACTGGGGTAAATACCACATGCCCAGGTGATAATGAAGTGCAGTCAGGAGAAGAGTTTCATTCATTGATATCAAGATCTTGCTTGGGGTCACTTCCTTTTTCACAGAACTAATGATTCTTTGAAGTCAAACTCAACATGAAGAAGCCAAAGTCAGTGATGAAGGGGGTGTCTACTGACTCCAAGATTTGACTTCGAATTGGGGGATGAGGTTTACAAAACTTTTTGCACCCAAGGCTGAGTAAAACCTAACACTTCCACAGTCTCCACAGGGTGAGGATGTTATGTTAGGGGTATCTTCCAAAGGTCCAAACCCTCAGGCCCTCCCAGCTCTCACTGCACTCACCCTCTGTCACTAAGCGCTTTCTTTGTCATATTCTGATTTCCCTACATTCTGTTTTCTCCCCCTTTGCTATCATTTCTTCCTCTTCCAGATGTCTAACTCTAGCTATCACCTAAGCTTCTTGTTTACTCTTCTCCTTAAGTCTCACCCTCTTCTAGGGCTTGTTCTTTTTCATGATTTCGGCCACTGCTCCTTTCAGGTGTTTCCCAAGAGGATGTCCCTCCTGGATTTCTGGATCTGGACCACAGCTTCTTCCATGTCCTCTGTGGCCATTTGCCTTGCCATTGATAGTGACTTTCTGCCCCAGGAGCTTCTTCCTGGTTTCCTATTCCTAATACTGGCAAATCCATCATTAACTAGACCGAACAGGGTTCTGTTTAGACCCCTGTTGCAGTCAATGAATCCCTCTTTTCTTCCTGGGTGGGAGCAGAGTGTTGTGTTAGGATTGAACATTTGTGTTGTGAGGTGCTACAGTGACAGTATGGTGTGTGGGAAGAGCACAGGTTTAGGGGCGGACGGTCCTGGAAATAAGGCACGGCTCTGTCACTTATCAGGCAGGGAGGTCACCAGGTCTCTTTGAGGCTTGGTTCCCATATTTACAAAATGGAAACTCAGGCAATAATACTTAGCCAAATGGGACAATATGCTAGTAAGTGAATTATAAATGATACAAGAAGTCATTGTAGATATAGTAGCTGTGATAGTGATTGTGTTTAACCAAGTCATCCACCAGAACATCCTTGGCTACAAGCCAAATATTTTTCCATCTTAAATTTCCCTTTTCCCTGGGCCAGGAATCCTGATGGATACTCCTCTATATAACAAAGCCCAGATGAATTTTGAGTTTCAAAATAAGAAAGTATGTGGGAGTTTTCCATTTGGACAAGAACTGCCTTAGGCATAGTTCAGAGCACTATCTCCAGCTTTTTTAAAAACAAAGGCTAAGGGAGGGGTCTAGAGGGTGAGTAGGGAGGGGTGCTGGGGATATCAGGAAACCTAGATAGAGTGGAACTGGTGAGCTTGGTGTGTTCTAAATCGTCAGTTATTTAACCTTGCTGAGTCAATTTCCTCATCTCTAAAATGGAGTAATAATATTTACTTTGGGGTTGGCTGAAGGATTATTAACTGAGATACTATACGTAAAAAAAAATCTAGTGCTGAGCTCCGCATATTTTTACACTCAAATAATGCAGGAAAGAGGACTGGATGGTAGTGAAATGCTGAGGGAGAAATCTCCATGGTACGAGAGAGAGATGCCAGAGACATAGGTGCTCCATTGAACAACCTTGTTCCTGCTTTTTGTCATTTTTCACTTCCCTAACTCTACTGAGCCTCCACTCACCCCGCTATTTTTTCATCCTCCCTTTAAAATGCCCCTCACTCAACTCCAACTGCAAGGGACCAAGGCAGCACAAACTTCTCTTTAGGAGTTACAGAGAAGAGAGAGTCCAGAATCACAAATTCCCAATGCAAATGCACAATTGGCAGAGGAGAAGAACCTGAAATTCTGGACTCGTATTCCCCAAGAACAAATTCTCCATATACATGAAAAGGGTCTTCTACGTTTCCTTTGATGAAAGCATTTGGCAAAGCAGATAAACTCAATTTAGGAAGGATTTTAATTGAAAATAGTAAGAGCCTCCCACATCCTTTCCTCAGAACCCAAACTCTCTTTAGCCAGCTGAACTCCCTTCAACCTAAAGATTGCTCATTCATTCAATAAGAGTTTTGGAAAAGAGATTGGGAAAGAGGTGGTTGAGAGGAGGCTTTCTACATCTTTCCTGGGAGACGAGTCTCCAAACTCGCCCCTTCGTAGGGCTGAAGAGCCATTTGTTTTCTATAGTTGGCAACTGATTCATTTCTAAAGTATTGGCTTAGGACTTGGACTAATCCATTAATTAGTTTCTTGTTCAGAGCACACAAATCTACGAGAGGAAGCGAACGAAGATGGGATGGGAATGCTTAAGGAGGTGAGGGGAGGCCCCTTGACTCACCGTCCGGAGTTGCCTTCCTCAGATGTGTTTTCCTTGCTGGCTGAGGCAAGACTGCATGTCAGGGGCCTAGGCCAGAGAGCAGACGCCTGAGAAGGGCAGGTGTAGAAAGTCTAAAAGTTGGGAGGTGGAGAAAGGAGGGAACACAGAGAAGGAGATGCTGAAGGAGATCAATCGAATGGCTGATGTCGAGAACGTGCCATCTCCCCTCCCAGAGTCCTGGACATTCCCCCATCTGATGCGATCTCACGCTCTCCCCTTGGGGGAGTCCCACATTGAGCCAAACTTCTACTGGGAAGAAAGGGCTGAGGGATTCCTTTCAAGTAATGTTCCTCTCTCTCCTCCCAGATGACACTTTTTAGAAATGGATCATATCCAAACATACAGAGAAGAGCAGAGATTAATGTTGTGAAGCTCGTGGAAACATCACCAGGTTTGCCAGATAATGCTTGGGAAAAAGTTTTCAGTAAAGCCCTCCAGAGGCAGCTGTGTTTGACACCTCCTGCCCTCTTCCTCCCAGCTCCTGCTTCCACCTGTGCTCACCCCGCCCACCTTCCCACCCACCCTCCAGTAAAGAGCCTGGAATGAGTTGCAATTCTATTCGATTTTGCTTCTCCTAGTAGAACAGTGCTTCTAATGGAGCAATAAAAAAAAACAGAAACAAAAACTTTTTTGCTGGTTGTCAGTGGGCTTCCTTTAAAGGCAATCTGCAGAATTTCTAGCGTACGGTATTAGGGTGGGGGGTAGTGTTGTGTCCCGAAAATACAACCCAGACCTTTTCTGTCTCTCCTACCCTGCACCCCCCCCAACTCTTCATATTTAACACTGAGTTTTCCCTGTACCTTCTCATCTGTCTGCCCTAGTTTTCCCCTTCTTCGTCCCTATCTCAACCTTTGATTGACAGCCTGCACTCAGGCTCCATGAGTATATCCTTTATGCATGTTCCTACCTGTCTGTGTGTGTGTGGGGGTGGTGGTGGTGGTGGTGTCAGTACATTAGGAGGCAGGTGATGCCCGAAGGGCCCACCCACTTACCTCCACATTTACCCTGTACAGTCTCTTCCTCTCCCTGGGGTTGCCAGCTGCCTCAGTAAATCCTTTGGTTCAGGCAGAGGCCACTCTCTGCTCACACTGATGCGAAAAAGCACCCAGAATTTTCCACTCCATGATTATTTGCCCTTCCCCCACCATGTAAAAGGAAAAGGCACACACATACATGTTATTAAAATGAACTGTTTATATTATCTCAGTTGAGTCAATACATTATAATGTATTAAAATGGAAAGGTACAAAATTGAAATAAATACTTTCTGATTCATGTATAAATCTTTTTTTTTTTGTCAAGATGACTTATCGTCAGTACATGTCACAAGAAAACATTTAAAATGACACTGAAACAATCATTTAAATCATGGTGCATGGAGGAAAAAGGTAAAGAAAATAACTTTTGGCTTGTTTTGGCATGAGACCTTGATACGATTTGGGTTCCCCAAAACCATGTGAAGGGTGGTAAAATAGAAATGCTCCAAATCGACTTAAAAAAATAAACAGGCTTTACAAAAAATCCTCTTTTTGATTAACCCAGCCACTTCTCTACATGGTCTGCGCTTACAGTAGATACATTCATTATTGTCCATGGGAAGACAGCAACTGCCTTTCGTTTTAAAGAGCTTGGTGGAGAGGCTGAAGAAATAGGCTGCAGCTGAAGGTGGGTAGCATGTTCAGGAGAACGAAAAGTCTAGATGGTCTTCAGGAACGGCACCGAGAAGGATGGGGTGTGGAGGGTCTCTGGAACAAGAGGTGGGAGGGAGGGAGCGTGGAGTCCAGATCTGAAGCAAAGCAAGTCTGAAGGGCCGAAACAGCTGTCAGCAGTGACAGTGTGGCGCAGGGATCTCTCCGCCTGAGCAGTTCTGGGTTTGTCCTCAGCCTGGGGACGGTTCTGTTTCAGCGAGAGGCTAACCCAGCACTTTGGAGACAGGGCTGGGACTCGTTTCAGGCACAGCAGCGTTAGGGAGACTGGGGCAGCTATAGGGCTTAACAATGAATGCCACCCAAGGGGCTTTCTCTTCTGGTTCTGACTGCTTATTAGGTGGTCGTTAAGGCAATAAGGACTTTAGCAAACTAGAAGTTAAGGACAGCTAAATTCAGCCAGATTGAAGGTAAACAAAAGGTAAGGAGGAGTCCCCTTCTCCTAAACTACCAAGTACAGGAGGCCTCAGCTCCGAAGCTCTGACTGTACAGTGTGCAGTAGCAGAGGGCTTGCCCTTTGGAAGGCTCCATGGAAAAGAAGGCTCGTCCCTGACTTGGAGCAACTTGACTGAAATTTCTACTCTCCAGACTCTTTCCTGAGGTCCTCTCAGGAGGGCAGGCTGTGGTCACCCAGCTGTCGAGTGAAAAGTGGAAGCACCAAGGTTTGTGCACAGTTAGGGCAAATCCTTTGCTATGGACCATCTGACCCATCCCAACAGTCTAGAACACCATGTATCCTGGAAAGCCAGGCCTGATGCTCACATGCCCCATTGAGACTTATGCTCAGCTGGAGACAGGACTAGCCATTCAGGGTTCAGGAATGTTCCCACTGCATCAGATGGAATGACAGTTACAAAGTCCATGGGAATGTGAAATCCTTGCAAGGTTTGTAAGTCCCCGGATAAGTCCTTAGGGGAGCGGAAGAAGCTCCTTTGACTTGAACGTGCTCACAGAAAACTGAACAGAACAGATTAAAGGACCTTTTCCTTTCTCCTTGTTCTGGAGTGAAGGAGACAGACCTTGAAATGCTATGAGAAGGATAAACCTTGAGAGTTGTGTGACATTCTGGGCAGGCTACTGGCAAGATGCTGGGTAACATGACTGCTAAGGCCCTGGAATTGAAGAACTGGCTCTCAGGTGGTTGCTAAAAGGTACGACTACTTACTCCAGCAAGTGAACCACATGTGAGCTCAGTAAATAAGACAGACATCCCCTCAATCCTGTAGCATTAGATTGCAACCTAATGCAACAACTCTCCACGAGATGTCTGGGGCCTGAGGATGCAATGGCGTGGACTTAATGTCTGTGCTGTAATTACTCAGGACCACCTCAAAAGGAGGCATTCGTGAAGACGATAATGCATGGAAGCAGAAATGCCAGTTGTGACGGCCAGCTGTCTGGGGACCAGTGCCCTGCCTGACATTTCTCTGGTAGAAGCTGTCTTGTTTTGGTTGTAAGAAAAGTAGGTGACATTTCAACCAAGAATCCAAGGATTATAAAAATAAATCCATAATAAAGCAAATGTGATCATCAAACTGTGGGTGTTCTAAACCCTTCTTGTTTCATCTATAGAAACAAGAATTGCCACGAGCTGATCATTTTTGAAGTCGATTGGTAGGTCTAAAGGAGTTCATTATGCAATTCGCCTTTAATAAGTGCTGAAATATATGTTTTGAAATTATCCACAGTACAAAACAAGGCCTCTTGGACATTATGTAGCTTACTCCCTCATTTTACAAACAGAACCCAGTGGTTAAATGCCCAAGGGCACACAGGGAGTTAATGCAGAGCCAGCACTGAAACCCAGCCCTCTTCCTGCAGGGATTAGGATATTTTGGTTGGATTTACATTCTTAAATCAATGTCATGTTCTTCAGCTCCACTCTTCCCCTTTTGAAAAGCAGGTGGCTGTTTTTAAAAATCCTCCCTTAAGAACATAGTAATGGCAAGTACCCATAGAGCCACCAGGGGGTGTGTCTTAGAGGGGTGTCTTCAGCCCCAACATTTCAAAGGGAGACCTTCCCACCTCAAGATTTAATGGGACAAAATAGTCACTGTAGTCGTTTCTTCTCAGGGGAACCAGGACCAGGAAGGACACTGAATGTGGCCCGTGGCTGTGTTCAGTTTTCTCTGCTGCCTGGTTGAGTGCCTGGTCCCGGGAAGAAAGCATCACATTTATGAGAGGGGAAGGGGTGTAAAGGCTGGAAGAGCAGCCGTTCAAGAGAATAAATCCCTTTAAAAATCTTCTATTCAGGTTACTTGGTCCCTTTAGAGAAATAGTACTGTAATCTAATTGGAAGCAAAGACATTTCTTCACTTAATAAGAAAAAAGACATTTAAGAACTGGAGGATGGGGGAAAGGGAGGCAGGACTCACTCGGCCTTCTCAGTGATGACACTAATAGGGATCAGGGGCCGCTCGGTAGCAAATTGCAGGCTTTATTTTGAAAATTAACATCAAAACATTCCAGATACATCTTTGTAAGCTTATGAGAACAAATCTCAAAGAGTTCTTCCAAAGGAAAACAGACCAGAGAAGCCAGGCGCTTCTAAGCTCCCATAAGGGGAAGGCGAGGTCAGGAGGCCTGTGCTGTTTTTAGGAGAATGACACCCAAGGAAGTCCATGGGTCTACAATTTTATACAGGAAAATGCACCTTGGGTTCTGGTGGCTCAGTTGAGATAAAAGTTGGCAGAGAGAGGTGCATTTTGAAAAAAAAGGAGGAGGAGGAGAAATTTATAGTAAACATTATGAAGGTTAGCTTTGATTAAAAAGGTGTGGCCTTCCTGAATCAGATAGTTAAAAGGAATGGATGTTCCTCTGGAGAGATCAGATGCCTTGGGAATAGGAGATATAGAAGTAAGTTGCAGTGGCTGAGTGAGAGACGGGGTGAGTGTGTAGATGGACAGACCACTCAGGTTATTGAGAAAAATCTGTTCTAGCAAGAGACTTAGTAAGGGCAGGTGATAGATTTAGATTCTGCTGCTGTTTATTCTCATTGTTTTTCCTCTTCCCTCAAAAATATAGGTAACTAAGACATCAGTTCATTTCTTATTCGAAACCCTAACAACCCTCTTAACTTGGCTCTTACTGAGAGCTGAGTTTGGAGAGGGGGGAGTGTATATTTGTGTATGTTCACTTCACCTACAGTCATTGAGAAAATAAACTCTTTTCTTTCCCAGAGGCTTATATTAAAACATGATGGTTTGGGAAAAATCATCTGAGTTTCACAAATTGAAAGAGGGAGTCTGAGCTATGGTTATGAAGTCAGGAGAGGAACACAACCAGCATTGCAATGCAGGATCTGATTCTGGCTCTGCTAATTTCTAGCTGTGTTTCTTTGGGAAAATTACTTAATCTCTTTCTGGGCTTCTGTTTTCTCGTGTGTAAAAGGAGGAGACTGAGCCACATGAGCCTAAGATCCTTTACAACATTCACAATCTGTGGTTCTAGAGAACTGATTATCAGTCTGGAATATACATGAGGTAGGGACTGAATTCTAGGATCATGATCTCTACTAGCCTTGCATCTGAAGGGAACATATCTTGTTCCCGGGGATGATGAGTAAATTTTCTAACAGGTTCCATGGGACTCCTGACTAATGTCACTGTGGAAGAGGGATCAGAGGCTCACCCCCTCACAAGGTCAGCACACGCATGCTGCTCCATCTGGGAAATTCTGGCCTTGGAGGAGCTGGGCAGGAGAGGAGCAGTACCAGCCATGTCTCTGGAATCCTGCCCCTTCATACTCAACCTTGACTCTGAGGAAAAGTAGCAAGTGCTATTCAGACCTAATAAAAATTTCAAATATTTTGAAGGCTGTCCGCTAGCAATAGTCAGTAGTGAGCTCAATGCTCATGGTCACAAACATCCAGCAGGATGAAGTGCCCGTGACAAGAGGCTTGTGAAGCATTTGAGCTCTGAGGTCTTTCCTCAGAAGAATGAGAAACGCAGTACTTGCTTCCACCTGGTTGGCATCAGGATGGACCTTTCGATGCAGAACCGAGAAGCCTGAAGACCTTAAAGGACTGTCTGTCTCCAGATTTGAAGAAGAAGGAAAGGCCCATTTGGAAACAGGTACACGTTTCTGTGAAAAGACCAGTGTCTGCAAAACCACAAATACTGGAAATACAGGTGCTTCTATTACCAACTGTCTATGTTCTTCCCAGCAGTGGGGGTGGGGGTTGGGGGGGGCATTAGAGTATTTGGTGGGAAAATACAGAATGGACAACTCCATGTGTGCCCAGGGGGAAAACAAACCCATGGATTCGGATTCAATTCCAGAGAAGATAGGACTCCAGGGGATAGAAACTCAATTCCATTCGCCAGAGATATCGCCTACCAATCCCACCTCCTTCCCAGCTGTGCAGAAGCCACCTAGCCAAAGAGACGATTTAGGATGCCAGGGTAATCTCACACCAGAATAGCTCGTGCCTTTTCAGACACATCATTCCCCTGAGCAGCCCAAATGTCCTGAGGAGGGAGGATGCTGCCAGCCTGGTCTCCAAACAAACAGCAATTAAATCTCTTAAGGAGTTAAAGACCCACTTTTGCTCTAAGTGCACTGAAGACTCAAGAAAGTGTAGTTGCCTCCTCCCTAAAACCACTGCACTTCTTCATCTTACATATGGTGAAACTGAGGCACAAGGAAGGACAAACAACATTTCTGCAACTCTCACATTGATCTAGTGACACACCTGGGAGGAAAATTCAGGCTCGCTCTCTCTCTCCTCTCTCTCTCTCTGAGTCCTTCAGTATCTTCCATTGGCTTTCTGCTTAATTCACATTGAAAGTCTGTCTGCCTATCTATCTATAATATATTATATGTACTATTATGTATAAAATATAAATAATTCTTAGATTCCTGCTTAACTTCCTGTCCTTTTCTCCTCCTTGATATAACTAGGTTAAAAAAAACATGCTCCATGGCAAGGGAAAAACCACAGTACTGCTCAAAGGAATAGACCTCTGGAAAAGAGATGACAATCGTCTAGAGGATGGGAGTGCTTCAGATCTGGACTGTACAGCATATTAAATGGAACACAACTCAACGGAAATTGGCAATGGAGACATCTGTGCCAGACAAAGTGAACTTCCACAACCTGGTTTTAAGGAACAGTAAATACAATAGAGATAGATAGATACACTATGCTGAATCTTGAGTAACAAAACAAGTTATAAATAGAATTATGCTAAATTAAAGACGGACATCATAGGGAATAGTCTGGTCAACAACCAATCACCATTAGAATCAAAAAAATAAACCGGCCTTTTCACTGAGCACCTCCACGACGTTTCTCAATGCACTAAGTACATTTTAACCATGCAAAAATACACAAACATCTTAACTAGGTTGTTTTTTCTTTTTTTTGTAAAAAAAATCAAACACCAACATTATGCATTTTTGTTAATTATATTGGTTAAAGTAACAGCCAGTGGCTGCCAAATATCAGATACATCATATACATATTTTTATACAGAATCTGGACAACACAACATTACACATCAGAGAGAGAAAGAGAGAAAAAGAGAAAGAGATTATTTGTTCCTTTGTGGGTTTGCTGTTGTTGTTGTTCAGTAAAGAAATAAAATATGAGAAGCAATGCTAAGAAGGAAAACACTTCAACGAGTTAGGAATACATAGGGAGAATTTGCTAATCAGAAATACAGGAGGAAAAGAGTTCATAGTTAGGTCTGTGTCTAGAATTTTCTTCACTAAGAAACCAAAGAGCACAACAGGTGTATTGGTTTGGAAAAGCAGAAAGAGCGATAACATCATGCTGTCTGGTTCCCAGCACGTTTCCAGCAAGAAGAAAAAAAATCAGAATCACAAATTAATTTCACAAGTTTTGTTTTCAAAAATGTCCTCCCTTACCCAGGAAGCTGGGTAGTGCAGGGGTGGGGGCAGCTCAGTTTTGAGAGTCCTTGGCAAAGGTTTGGTCAAAATCATTGGCCTCAAATTAGTTGGAGATATGAGCTGTCTGTGGGAATTCACGCAATGAGATGTGACGTCAGCTTGCTCCAGTCTAGGCAAGTTTTCCCGTTGCCAGCCAGTAATCTGGCGGAGGGAGGACACAACCCCATGACAGGTTCTGCTAGCCGGGCCCCAATCCTGCCCCTTAAACATTTGGCATCGACACAATCCTAAGAATTCAACCTGGAAAGAAACAAGACCTTGAACACAAGCTATGGAAGCACTACCGTGGTCACGGTTAGATACAAAAATGTGAAAATTCAGATGTAATCAAAAATACAAAATCAGTTTCAATAAGATTTGCTTTTTTTTTTTAAACCATTACAGTGCAAGGTTTTTCAAATTACAGTAAAAGTTATGTGTCTGCTTACAGTAACTAGAGTAAGTAGCTGATTTTGTTCTGCTAGAATCAGAGGTCCCTGATAAGTGAGAATGCACCAATCTGAAATCAACCCAGCACAAGAAATGGATATCTTAACATAAACACAGTTCACTATGGTCTTTACCCCTTCCAACAGTAACGAAAGAATGGTGTCATTTGCACAACTCATTAGCACGAGGTTCTTCCTTCGTTAAAAAATAATAATAATAAACGGATTGAAATTCCGACAAGAAAAGGACTGGAAATCTGGGGCTGAAGGGTGGAACATCTGAAGGGAGTTTTCCCATCTCGCTGAGCTTTCCCATTGCACTTAAAAAGAGAAAGTGTTTTAGGGTGAGCCTCTTGGGCAATGTGGCTTTGTGCTTCAGCTCCGCTGGCCCAGGCAGTTGGGAAAGGGAGCAGCACCACCTCATGGGACTAAAGAAAAACACGATGAAGGTCACACCCCATTGCGCCACCAACAGGCACCCTCCAGGAGAGGAAAATGGAACTGTGAGACCAGAATTGGAGGTGGGCGGGGACTGGGGAAGCCTGAGCCTACATCTAGCAAAAGGAAGGCCCTTGTCAAGGCTGTTGTGCTTCTCAGAGCCTCGTCAGGAAGGAGAGAAGAGTCAGAAACTCCTAATTGCATCTGAGGAAAAAGAGCCGCCATTTCCTCAGAGCTTTGTCTTTGGGAGTGGGCAAGCGGCTGAAAGAGCGCAATGAGGCTGAATGAAGTGACCAGGCGACAGTCTTCCCATTCACGTGGCGGGGCATGAGAAGCACAGTGACTGAGAAATCTTCCTCTTTTGAGGGGAATGGATGAGGACACACGAGACACTGGAAAGTCTCAGGGAGCCCTTCTCCCCATGTATGTAGAAGGAGGGGCGTTTGGCAACCTTGGCCTCAGGCCAGAAGCCTGTGGCGGCCGCACAGAGCCCCTATTCTCTGCCTCTCTCTAGCCTCATCCTGTTGCCCATATGCATGAAAACCACTCTTTGACCCTTTTGACTGGCCCCTTACCTAGTCCCTCTGAGTTCCTCCTAACGCTGTGGTGCAAACTCTTCCCTGGTTTGCTGAAGTTAAAGGGGGACAATTTTAGACAGCCTGAGGCCGTTACTTAAGCTCTGGGATCTGCTGGTCCTACATTGGGTGTGGGCGGCACCCTCTCCCTCCCCCTGGTCTGTGGCTGGGTGGTTGGATCCATGTGCTTCACACGAGTGACCTGCATAGCGAGCAAGCCCTTTACTCACACCTACACCCCGAGAACAGGAAGAAACGCAAATTCTTCTGCCATGTTAGAAAGTTGTCTTACCTTTGAAATAGAGTGCGAGGTGCTGTAAGCCCAGGAAGCACTCAGTTATTTGGTTACAATCTGGTCATTGGAGGAAATTTGGGCTTCCTCTCAAAATTTTGCTACACATTTCAAGAAGAAAAGTAAGTTCCGCCAGATCCTGCAGGCTTGGTGCTTCTGCACGGCTCTGATTCCTGCTCTCATGGGTACAGGGGGACAGCCGTGCTCTGCTGTAGCACGTGGCTTCCTATCCCAGGTTTGTCCCATGGTTCGTTCTGCCCCTAGGAGCTCTGGAATCAGGCAAAACCTGTTTGCATATCCCTTGCTTTTTGCACAATGTGCTCATACTTCCTCATCCCTTTCACCATAAGAGATCCTGTGCCAATCTCCTTTCCTACCTAGCATTCCCAAAATTTAGTACCCATCCCCAACCTATTATAGCAAAGTAGTTGCTCTATGCTCCTCACTCCGCTCTCACTCAAAATACAGCCCAAGGCCTGGTTCTCTGGGGTACAGAGGTTGTGGGACCCTAAACAAGCCCTCTGCTTATTGCTCTGGGTACCACTTTTGAACCAGGCAAGTTCTACAAGGACCACCGACCATGGGTTTTCCTGAAATAGAGGATTTTTAAAAGGCGCAAGCTGCTTTGCCTAACTAACCTTAGCAAACACCTATGTTCTTCCGGAGATAAAGCCCAAAGCCCTGCCTGGCTGGATCTGCTTTCTCCACATGGTGCGTTTCTGATCTGGCAGTTGGTGGTTGAAAAAACATTTGAGGATTTGTGATCACAAATGTATCCACATGAGCGAAGGGACAGAATAAAGTTGGGGAATGAGTTCATATGTAATGCTGATTAAAGGCTAAAGAAATGCTCCAAGATCCTCTGTGCCGTGTTACTGTTGCTGTCCCCAGGCCAACGTGAAGCCCAGTGAAAATGCCCCAGAGCTGGGCTGTGCTGCCTCACTTTAGGTCCCTGGGACTAGTCGGCACAGTTTACTATTAATAAGAAGCTGTCTCTGGCTGAAAGAGATTTCCACGGATGGCGTGGAGAACGGATACAGTCAGTCCAGGGATGCTGCTGGTAAGTGGACTGCTGCTTTTCTGCCTTTCAGGAGAGTGGGGACTGGACATGCCTGGCTAGGGCATCAGATACCCAGGTTGGACCCTTACTCCTTTGGAACCATGTGACCTTGGGCAGGCTGAACCTTAGTTTCCTCATTTGTATGTTGAGCGTTGTTGAGAAGAAGATCAAATGAGATGGTGCCTGTGAAAGCACTCCACAGACATTCCAGAGATGCTGGTGGATAATCTCATTCGCCTCCATGGAGAGCACCACACCTTTCTCTTGAACCACAGTTTGAAAATTGTCTGTATCCAAGGACTGAAGCCTGCTCTAAGTGGAGCTCCAAAAGACAGTAGGGCTTCAGAGGCATTTTTTTTGCTTGCTTTTGTTTAGCTTGGTTTGGTTAACAATTTCTGCACACCCAATATGGCCGATTCTCATCTCATGATGAACAGATGCTCTGGTCTTTATCTCAATACACTTAAAGTGCTTGATGCTGCCAACAAAAAAGGAACTGGGGAAGGCAAAACGTTGTTTACCTTCAAGATATATATTTTGAGTACATTTATTAAGATAGTGAGAAGTTGGCTGCATCTTTTCTTTTAAAGTAAGAGAAAAATATAGTTGAATTGATTTAAGAGATGTTCGCCTTCAATTTAAGAAAGATTTTCATGGGTTCTTTTGCTCATAAGCTTTAGGATGGGTTAAAAAGGGAGGAGTTAAGTTTTTCTCCTAGGGTTTCTTAGAAGTTCACAGTCTGGAGACAATTCAGAGCTCCACAGACATTCTGTTGGATGCATGTGAGTGTTGATAACAGAATCTTAGGATGGACGGGACATCAGAGTGTGTCATCTTCATTTTGCAGAACAGTTAACTGTGCTTGAGTTAGTGTAGTGGGTTGGTGGTGAGTCCAGGGCTCCTTCTGCTGCACCTGGACTTCAGGGGAGTGCAGCCCTCCTCGGAGGGGAGGCAGGGCTGAGGACAACTCTCAGTAGCTCTGTAATGTAACAGCACAGTTTCCTAAGCAATCTACAGAAGTCATTCCAATCTGTTGTCACTTGGCCATGCCTTGAGAAAAGTACTGGATAAACTACTAGTAACCTTTTAGGGTCCAGTTTGCTGAACTGAACTAAGATATTAAAGAATTAACAATAACAATTTCTGAAAACTTAAAAATACTCCCACTATTTCTCATCGCTGTTAACCATTGAGGACTTTTTAAAAACTATCACCTTTTGACATTGTCTGTAGCTTTAAAATGGACTTATTTTGAGGTTATTATATAATATTTTGGAAATGGGCACCTGGTAAATGATGAATGAATACATGTGATATGTCTTGACTTCAGAAACTCTTTTGATAATGTACCTCAAGACGTATCTCATCATTTACCATGAGAACAGAAGAATGCCAGAGAAAGAATTATTCTTAAGAGAAATTAATAACAATTCACTGTTGGCATAAAGGGACATTGTGAGGGTCTCCTGCAGGAACTGGCCCAGAGATTCTCATTTCACAGGGAATCTCTGAAGGTTAGTCAAATGATACAAGGCTTATGTTTACCCCGTGTCATACTATTGTGCCCCATTTCTCTTTTGGCTGTTTGTAAGAGAATATCCTTCTCTCTTATTCTCTGTAACCGCTGGTGTACATGTTCATAGTTTATTTCTTAACCTAAATGCTGTAAGTCCATAAACTCAGGATGGGGCATGTGTTATGTGGACATAAAGAAGTGATGGCTAAAAACGACAGCTAGAAACGTTGTCAGGATGTTGAGGTTCAGGTCTGTCATGTCTCCCAGAGGCAAGGCAGTAAAGGGGTCTGCTATGGACTGGGTGTTTGTATCTGCCCAAATCCATATGTTGAAGTCCTCAATGGGATGGTATTTAGAGCTGGGGCTCTTGAAAGATAATTGGGTTTAGATAAGGTCATGAGTATATAGTCCCCATGACAGGATTAGTACCCTTATAAGAAGAAGAAGAGACCAGAGCTCTTTCTTTCCACCTTGTGAGGATGAGCAAGAAGGTACTTATTTGTAACCTCTCACCAGACATCAAATCTTGGTGCACCTTGATCCTGGACTTCCCAGCCTCCAGAACTGTGAGAAATAAATGTTTGCTGTTTAAGTCATCCAGTCTGTGGTACTTTGTTATAGAAGCCTGAACTGACTAAGATGGAGTCCTTTCTTAAAATCCTGATCTGCATCACTGTAAGTCTCCAGATCAAAGCCACCATGACTATGAGTGAAGCGACCTGCTTTTTTTCTAGAGCAATCTATCTCAAGGGAAGAGGAATCTTTTCGTTACTCTCCTTTCTCTTTGTCTCTTCCTTCTGGTCAAGCCATTTTTCCTAAGAGAGCACTGCTTTTTGAGGAGAGCTCCTGGTGATTTTGCAAGAGGCATCTGCTAAAAATGGCTATCAAGGGAGCTAATATACTGATGCAAACGGTGCGGGGAGGTACTTTTAGGGAAAAGAGGGGACAGTCCCCTTGAGGGGACACATTGCGTTAAGGTTCTAAATGGAGGGTGTGCTATCCATGAAGACTGCTCAGTAGTCCTTTAGAAAGATGGGTGAAGTCAGAGGGCTCACATTCCCCACATCATCTCCTCTTCCTTTGAGCTCAGAGACCTGTATCTGAACTCATCACTTTCAGTCTCACCTTTCAGCCCTTGATGTACAGGTTTTAGCTCCCTGACCAGACTGTGAATTGCTTGAGGACAGGGTCCAGTCAAGGGCCTGGGATCTCTGCCGGGCAACTAAATTAATGAACAGAATGAATAGACTGGGCATGAGTTCAAGCGTCTGACTGAGCCCTTGGTTCTCAAGGGAGGAGAACTCCTTTAATTTACATCAGGAGCAATTGCTTCAGTTTTGACAGCTGGCACAAAGCAAAGCAAGGTCTTCACAAGCTTCCTGAAGCAAAGTTAGAACCAGAGTCCTCCTAGTTCTTTAAGTCAGTTAATGTGGAGGCAGTAATTCTTGTTAAATGCAGAGCTTTGCTGTTTAGTTTCTTTTTAGCACCTTGGGCTCCAAAAGAATAATGGTGCCACTCAATGCCCTAATTCCTTCTCTGCAATAGGGATGGATCCTGCCCTAAAAGCCTCCTGGAAGAAATCAGAACACCAACTGACTTAAAAAGTAAGTTCTCATAGGAAATATTTTAGGCACTTTTTAATTTTTTTCAGAGAAAATTATTGGAAATCAGGGAAATCAGGCTGATGCCTCAGGACTCCTGCTCTTAGGTCATCTCAATACAAGTAATTTATACCCACGCCAAGCCATTCGGGGCTACCGCAGGACTAGATAAATGTACCATCGTTAGGGGTGAGCTCTTAAGGTAAGAAATTGAACTTTAAGGTAAGAAAATAAAGATAAGACACCTCCACCAATTTAAGTGAGGGGATTCACGGTCAGATGTGATGGCAAAGGCAGAGGACTTTCAATCAGGACAACTGTGTCCACATCGTGGTTTTGTCTTTCATTAATCAAGAGAAGTTGGGCAAATCATTCAACTCCCTAAGTCTCATTTTCCTCCTGTGAAATAAAGTTCTACGTTAAATCCCCCTAGATAATAAGGTCACTGTGAAGAATATGTTGGATAATCTAAATAAGAAAATATATAGAAAAGCCCGGAGCAAATAGCCTGGCATGAAACAAGTGCTGAGAAATTATGAGCTAAATCTAAGATGAATGATGATTTGGGCAATACGCTCTCGAGCAGACAAGATGGAGTGTGGCACATGGGAGCCACATGGGAGCTCATGGGAGGCACATGGGAGCTAGTGAGTGTCTGGGAGTCACCTCCAGCCTAGGGTACACATGAGGTCAGGCTCAGCAGAGCTATAGCTGGTGGGAGGTAAAGGGAATGCTCAAAATTTAATAACTTGTAGCGTGGAGTTAAAAATGATTTGTGCAAAATAGAAGCCCATTTTTTCTAAATGGATACTGGGCTGAGATGGTTAATCTATTGGCCTCAGGGACGCAGGTGGTCACCATCCCTCCCTTTTCACCATCTGAAAAGATCTCATGCCATGAGTTGGCAACAGCAGACTCATCGTGTGGAGGTTAATGACTGTAACGAAACAGACTGAGGTAACGGGGATTCCAACTGGAAGGCCGACCCCGTTTGTTCTATTGATAGGTTCTAGTGTTCACCAAGGTCACGCCCTGCATCTCCGCTTAGGTATGCTGAGAATCTGAGTCTATGTCAAAAGCCAGGCCACACTCTGGGTGGGAAATATGAATTCCAGGAATGGATCCATTTGGGGGTAGGTTCTGGTACTTGCCGTGCTTCTCTGTGCCCTTGCATGAAGTTAAATCGAACAAAGTGTGGGACAACGTGTGTGTAGGGCTGACAGAGTTGGGGACCAGAGGAATGGTCCCCTCACCAAAGCTGCAGGGAACTAAACTTTGAGCCAACATATGACATGAACACATATGAGCCCCCACAAGCCCAGGTCTGGTGGCCTGCAAAGCCTTCCACAAGGGGGAGCCATTCTCTGGATCACATTACTGAAGGAAGGGAAACTGCTTGCAGCTTGAAAGACCATTCTTTCAACGAGGTTGGGCGAACCTTAGCAGACAGTGACAGACACGGCACAGCTTAAGTAAGTGCTGCTGGGAACTGTCTTGCTTTCTCATCAGAAAGCAATCCACATCTTAAGTGAACAAATGATGTAACATGGCTGCAGGCATGGCCGACACATTTCACCCATCTTCGTGCATCCTACGGATCCTTCGAAACCCAATGCCAATCTTTTTAAAGCCTTCCCTTCCACCACCACTTAAAAGTATCGCTTCCTGTTTTGGATGCCCAGAGCACTTTGAGCCTCTTCTAGGGCTCTATTTTTTACTGCATTATGGTTATGTATGTCCATTGCTCATCTCTCATATTTAATCCCTTGAGGTTTGTTTCATCTTTAGAGCCCCTACAGTTCTAATTCTGCTCTTGACATAGTAGGTATTAATAAAGATTTGATAGCCAAGTGATAGAATTTGAAGTGGGAAAACTCTTCTGGCAGGAAAGCTCCAGGAGGGAAAAAGTAACTCATTATCTTCCACCTTGTCCTTGCTAGGAGGGTCAGTACATGGCAGACCCAGTGGTCTGAGAAGTCCGAGGTCAAAAGTCTCTACAATGGTTGTACCACACCTCAGATTGGGGGTAGAGAAATTCTTGTATTGTTTGCCACATCCTATTGAAATGCACCTGCTGCCTCTGATTTCAAAGTTCCTCAGGCACAGCTGATCCTGTCTCAAAGCAAGGAAACCAGAACGCAGGTAGGAAGTCAGAAATGAGTTCCCCCGGAAGTTCAAGAGCAATGAACAATCACGAACAGGACTGAAAGCATCCCCAGACAGTGCCTCTACCTTCAAAGCAGACAGACAAATATCCAGACTAGCAACAATGAAAGAAATCCCATAGCTTCCTCACAGCAGTGCAAAAACTTCCCATAACCACCCAACAATGGCCAAGCCTAAGGACTAACTCACCCTGAGGAGACATGGTCTCTGGACAGAAAAGGAAAGAAAAAGAAAAAAATGCCTTTCACTATGAGATGAGGCTCAATGCCCTCTCCCCGCTTCTCATGCTCACTCTGACATGTCAGGAATTCCCTCCCAATGAAGGGAGCTTTCCTGGTGGCCAGCAGTAGGTCACTATATGAACAAAACTGATTGGTCTGGGTCGAAGTTGTGACGTGCCCTCTACTAGGATTACCTTTAGAGATTGGTCCATTTTCATGCTTCTGCTCCAAGAAACGGATCAAACCCAGTACTTGGGGCTACCAACACAAACACCTAAAATGTCTCTACCTCAGATGCAGCAAGCAGCTCCTTCTGTTCACCCTAAAATCTCCTAGTTACCTGTATCCTGGTAGTTATTTGGGGGTGACATGGGTGTGGACATCCTGGAAGGGTGGCGCCAAGTATGGAAATAGCCCAGAACCTTCATGGAGAGAGAAGTCAGCCCAGCATTCACTCTTCAGGAGGGTCTCTAGTAAATAAGCACCCCCATGTGAAAATCAGGGTCCGGAGATGAATGGGAAGATGGAGCAAAGATAGGAGGGTATCGATGGCTCTGTAGCTTATTTTCTATTGGCATTGGGAGGGCTGGAAGGTGGTCTAAGAAAGGATCCCACGGAAACTCACCTAAAAATAAACTTCTCTGAATCTATACTAGTTATGTCACCCAAAGAACAGGGAATAATAAGAATTGTGCTTTCTGGTACCCCCCCCAAAAAAAAACAAAGCAAAATATTTCTTAAACATTTAATTATTTCAAAAGAAATCTTAGGATTTGGGAAAGCTCAGTGAGGTGGTAAATTCCTCAGAATAAAAAAAACCCTGCTTTTGGAAGCATATTGTCATTGCGTGTGTGTGTGAATTTATCATATATTCTCACTCACTTACTTACAGGTCTCTATATATAAATATATATTTATTATTAAATTTCCCCCTTTAAATCAATACCAGTGTGTTCCACCTTCAGTGCACATTTTATCTGCATTCTGATTCATATACAGACCATTATACCATACAAAAAGAGAAATATCTGAGAACGGGCAAAGTGTAATCGAACCAGAATTATTTTAAATGTAGGTTCAGCATTGTTAAGAGCAAACAAATCTCCCAAACACAAGTTAAAATGTCTGCTATTAATACACACTAGCAATTCTTTATGATCATCAGAAGAAAAAAAGGAGAATAAACAGACATATTATGAAATTGAATCTTAAGCATTTTTCTTTTTTTTTGTAGTCACGGTATGAATTTTAAGATAAATTTTATCATTTGTAGAAATGGTTCTCTTTGATCATTGGTTTTCCCTAGCTCTCTGGAGCTGGTGAATAATAACACACATAGAGAATTTCTCTGAAGTATCATTTTTTAAGAATATTTTACTCTAACTTATACACTTTTTACAATCCCACTTAAAACATATTTAATGAGTTTGTGAAATGTCTTACATATTTTGGCAAAAGACACAGCAAAATGAGGGTTGTTGAACCATACGAAGTATTTAGAGGTCATGACCAAGATGTGCTTAACTAAAGAAAAGTAATTCTGTTCAAACACAAAGGAAAAGGAATCAGTCGCGGACAATCCACCTTGCAATTTCTAATCAAGGTTCCTTCACCCTGTACTGCAACTGGTCAGAATTCTTCTGAAAAATTTGAGTCTTTATGGCATCGCTGTCTTGTAGACTACAAATATTTCCAAATCACCATCCCTCTTCACACATGGTATGAAAGAGAGTTCTCGAAGGTTTAGAGAAGATGTGGGAGCTGGGCACAGGGCAGTTCACCACCAAATAGCACAACACATAAAATCAATCTAGAGGAAACGGCAAAGTCAAAAAGTTGAGAGCAGCCAAATCAGACGAGAATGCTAGGGAGTCAGTGAGTATCATAATCCATGCCAAGAAGTTGAAATTGAAAAAAGAACGAAAGCTGGACATAAATCATCATCAAAAGCTTCAAAAAGTCAAAGCCAAACCAATGTTTCCTTTTCCTCCCATACACAAACCTTTGTTCTAAACCCAGAGCCCAAAGGCAATGAGATCAATCATTTTATCTGGAAGATTCAAGTCTGCAGAGACACTTCCTTCAGTTTGATCACTTGAGTCCACAGAAATAAAGCACCTTTGGAACCAAGAGTTGTTCAAGAATCCTAGTGTCTTATTCAATAGTCGAAAAAGTACAGTTAAAATAATTAGAAGAATCAATCAAATGACAAACACAATAATATTGACTCAAGTGAACAGGCAAAAGGGCTCCCCAGGACAATTCACAACTAAGAAGATAGAGCACAATAAAAGGCTATGACATTTCATGAATATTCTGTTATAGCTTTGAACTTTATTGCAAAGCAAAAATATATATTTTTTTATATATATATTTTTATCTACATTTCACCTCTGACATTGTACACAACACGAAAGCACAGGAAACCAAAAAAATCATAATGAGGTAGATACATAACACTTACAGATGGAGGAGACTAAAGAGTTTAAATTTGGCTTAATACTGTGGTCACCAATGTGTGCATTTTCAACACAGCAGCAAGCGTTGATTCACGGGGCAAGAGGCCCAGCGATCTCAAATCCAAAAGTAAGCCCCATTAAAAAATACCTGCTTCGAAATGAAAATAACTTTTTTCTTTTAAAAGTCAGGGAATCAGATGTGTTCAATTGCAAACCCTGGTGAAATAAAGACAGTTTTTGTTTTTGCTTTTGTACCCAGGAAAAATGTAATTTTCACCTATCTAATTAGGAGTAACCTGTCCCGTGATGTCCTACGTATTCCTGCCGGTGGGGTTGGGGCGGCCTCGCGAGCTTGGTGGCTAGATGCTGACGGCAAGGGAGTAGGCTTTCTGTTTCCCCTGGAGTAATCGTCACCTCTGCAGCCACTGTAACAGGGACCACTAGCCTCTGGGGGCCCTTGACACATGCCTGGAAATGACTGGAAATCAATTTAGCTATGAAGTCTCTGGCACGGCTTTACCTTTCTAGAGTCATCTGCTCTCTCAGCGAGTAGGGCAAGATGCACCTACTAGTTTGGGATGCCGAGACTGTCCCCTTCCCCTCATCATTTCCCCTTACAGCCTTTCCGATGGAGACCGTAAAAGGCCACCGAGAAGGCCATCATCAGCTTCAACTTTATCTATAAATGCATTTTCACTGTAAAACGCAGCGTCAGGCATTGGTAGCTGCCACAGAGGTCAAAGTTCTCCTTTTCTGATGTCTTGGATGGAGGGAGGATGAGGAGAAGGGACCAGGAGAGCAACTTGGCTGGTGGAGGCAGCAGCTGGGAGAACAACACAGAGCCATGAAATGACCAGTCAAGGAAAGGGCAGCTCCGGCAAGCGTAGATGGCCCACGGAGATCTAAGGGGCTCCAATAGAAAGCCGAGAGGTGACTTGAGTTTGTCGCCAATGACTAGAAGACCCTGGAGACCCTAGAGAAAACGTGGAGGAAACGAGGCTCAGAGATATCGATAGGGTGAAAAGTGGAACTGAATCAAGCTCTCTTGGATTGTTTAATAGCTATTTTTACTCTGGATGTGGTCCTGCTTTTGGTAAGATTTGCACTACCGGGGAACAGCTAGAATCAGCTACAGGCCAGGGCATCCTCAGGCAAGAAGGAAGACAGAGAGGTCCCGGTGGAATGCTGCTGAATTTGGGATAGTGGAAGGATGGAGATGGAAGTGACAGGCAACCACCTGAGTGAGAAGACTGGTACCCAAGCAAAGGGCACATCGGGGAAGCTTGAAATCGGCCTGTGCTGGGCGGGGCCCAGCCCTGTTCTCCAGAAGCCAGACTGTTGACTGTTCTGTCCCATGCGTTGGTACATTGTCTCCTCTGCTGGACTGTGAATGCCTTGAGACCGTCTTTCCTCCTTGCTTTCCCAATGCCTCACACAGCCCCCAGCATCATCGAAGCCAAACTGCATTTTTAGAAAATGCAAAAAGAGAATGGTTTGGGGAAGAAGGGAAGGTGTCCACGGCATAATGAGAGCTTCAAAGACCCTATGTTCCCCCTCAAGGCAATTCTCCTGCCTTCTAAGAGGCATCTCTAGTGAAGACTCACATTTGAATTTTGAACACGAACCACGATAGCGAGAAGGAATAAACAGAAGCACGGCCCGATGGGAAAGAAACTAAAAACAATTCATCTGAGTGTGTGTGAAAACTGAGGTCACAGTGAAGCTGGGCAATTGTCTCCAGCTTAACTGGGCCAGAAGGTCAGGGTTAGGGTTGTGATCTGTCTTGAGCACTTAATTTCCAGAGGCAAAGACAAGGAGGGCTTGCCACCATCTCTCTCAAAGTGATCCCCACTCTTGCCCAAAGGAGTTCCTGGGCGAGGCAAGGCTGAGGGCACTGCCGAGGGTCCCACATCTCACTCATCCAGAGACTTGATGTCCGTCCCCTCGGAGACCCAGAGTAAAAAGAATCAGTCTGAACTGCAACAGGCGGCATTCGGGTAATTATAAGGGAAGCTTCTCTGACTGCAAGGCATTCAGCAATGAGAGAAGGCGAGGAGCTTTTTTCCTTGGAGGTTTTTGAGAATAAGTTTGATATCTTTTTGTCTGTGACTATGGGAATGAGCAGAACTTAGGTGGTGTCTGAGTCTCCTTCAAACCCTGAGATTCCTTTGTTCCTTGTGCTCTGAAGAAGCTCCAGCTCTGCTCAAGGACTGAGGGCTTTTTCTCCACGGGTAACCGCTGCGAGTTAGGCAGGCTTGGGGCAGTCTGCATGCAGGATGGATCAGAGGCTCCCCAGCAGGCATTAAGCTGACATAATTGACAACCTTACAAAGCAGAGGCTGACAGTGGAGAAAAAATATGTAGCGTTCATCATGCCCCTCCTCCACCACCCTAACCTGCCCTTTTCTGCCCATTTCCTCTTCCTGTGCTCTTCCGCTCTCATTTATGTTGTTTCCCCCTCCTCTTCATCAGTTAACGTGGCAGTGAATATCGCTTTCTTAAGCCTAATATTTTGGCGTTGGTCATTTCATTTCCTGGCTTAGAAATTTATAGTGGCTCCCAATGGTTTACCACCTCAAACTCAAATTTATCGGTTCAATTGTCGAGACTTTTATCCAACGCATTTTCCTCTCTGGCTATTTTATTACCTTTCTGGTTAGGATCAATCACAGAGGAAAGGCAAGTGACTGGGCCAGGAATTTAGGGGGTGGAATGCAGATTCCCAGGCTGCCGGCCCCTCCAGCCCAGCACAGGGGATTTCTTCCCATTTCCTGCCTAGAATTGCTTCTTCTTTCTACCATGTCATAGTCATATTTTTCAAAAAACCTACTCAAAATTTACCCTGTAAAACTGAAATTTCTGAATTTGTCCTAACTCTAACTTCCAACTTTTTAAACAAATGCTTCAGAGACATAATCCTCTTAGCTGGAAGTCACCTCACCTTTCAAGATCACATACGAACAACACTAACCCCACAGAAAGGAGACACAGAGTTCTCAGGACAACCAAACAGACATCTCAGAGTGCTTAGAGGGAGGCTCCAGTTCCATGGCGGGTCTCCAAGGACCCACACCAAAGAGGTCATGCCCAGGGCGACCTGCGGAAAACAAGTGTCCTCGTCTACGTCTTTGTTTCATAAATGGCTCCTAAACCTTTAGTCCCCTACAAACTCCCACTCTTCCCTCAGCCTCCACAGCCTTCTGCAAGGAAACAAAAATGCCGAGGCTGCCTTAGTCCCAAGCGGTCCCTGCCGGGCACCCTGAGCCACCTGGCCTTTGTAAGCTGTTGGGAAAGGGTGTGTCAGGGAGGCCGAACCTTGAAGAAGAGTGGAACCAAATATCTAGGTCTGGTCCCCAGCGGTACCCCGACTGATCGTGGGACCCTGTGCAATCACAGAGGCTCCCTGAGCCTCAGTTTTCTCATTTGTAAAATGGGGTGGGCTTTCTCACCTGGCGAGATTATCAAAAGGATTTAGATGAGATAATTTGTATGCAGGCATCTGGGACAGAGCCTTACACATTATTGGCACTCAGTTAATGTCAGCTGAATCTGAGATCTCCTGTCCTCCCAAAAGGACTCTGCTTCATCACGGCTGATGTCACCTGCCCAGGTCACGTTGGACGAGTCTGACATTCGTCGTTCCCGAGACTCTAATAATCCTGACTACGTCTTTCCTCTAAAGGAACTGTCCCTTCCACCCATAGAAGGAAACACGACATCTCTGGTGGGACTCCATTTTTAGAAGCAGCCAGCATGGGGTAGCTCTGGGTTGTACCTGAATTCTCTGGCCCTGGCATTCATTACTCTATACCTATGGGCCCTGTAGGTCTCAGGTGCCCAGTGATGGCAAGAAGCCACCTAACAAAGGCACTGTGACAGGACTTGTCCACTCTGATGGGGAAGAGTTTCTTCAGCAAAGGCTCTGCTCACGTTGCTGGTGAGTGGTGAGGCCTCAGGACAGGCACCATCCTTGGGTCTAGATTTGTGGTGGAGACTCAATAATGCCACAGCCCCCAGAGATGGGCATGTCCCTCCCCAGAGGAGCAGGTTATCACAGCCCCAAAACAGGTATTGGGCACTCTGATTTGGCCCCGGTGGGACAGCGAGTGATCTGGATCACTGTCGCCCTTGGGCCCCTATTCATTTTGCCTCAAACTCTGAAGCTCGTGGAGGACCCGGAGCCTCTGGATCCCGGAGGCCATCGCAGGGCCTGAGGACAGATGGGCAGGCCAGAGAAGAGTGAGGCCGTGGGGCCAGAGCTTGGTGACCTTTGATAGGGCCCCTCTAGCTCTCCAGTCACGTTGACAAAGGGCCAGGAGTTGAGAAATCTCACAGTGTCTTAGAACTGATTCCCTTGATATTTTCTGAGCTGTAAAGACAAGTCAGCTTCTGGAAAAGACTGCTGGGTTTGTGTATACAAGACCAGACTCCACAAAGGCCTAAAGGTCTCCAAATTACTACCTCCAAGGGCAAGAGGATCCCCTTCACAGGAGGAGAAAGAAATAATGAGTGATAAATTCCTAGGATGGGTCTTAGCAGGCTAGACCTAGGGAACAGGACAAAAAGCAAATGAACAGCATTTCACTGAGATCCCCTGAGTAGCTAAGAAGTACGAGCAGGATGAGGGAGGCAGGAATGAGGCCCACAGAGAAAATGCGTTCTTATTAAAGGACTGACTTCCTTTTGCATTCCAAAAAAACTCCATCTAAGCTCCCACCAGCCATGGAGCGGAAGCATATTGTGCTCGAGCGGTTCGGCAGTGTCTGAATTTATTTTTTAAAAAACTGTCTCGGATGGCTCGGCCACCTTGTGCAAGATTTGTACACTGTGTGCAAAACTCAGACTTGTGCAGACAACCAGAGAAGTTGAGAAGCTGCCTTCTGTGTGCAGGGCTTCCCTGCCTCATTTGTGCTTTATCTAACCCCATGATCTCCCTTCTTCCCAGCAACTACTTTTTAAAACATTGTAAAGACGCGGTAGACCAAATTGCCTCCAGGGTAGTTTGTAAATGCACTAGAACCTGCTGTTCTGCTCTAGAGCTAAAAGTATATTTCAAATACCTCCAAACGGCTGGCAACCTGAGGGCTGACTTCCTGAGCGCTTTTGATGTCAGGTTCTTGAAGATTCTCCTTATATCTAACTTTCAAAATAAAAGCAGATGCAGTGACCCCACTCAGGCAAGCTGCTGTCAGCGGCTGACGGGAGAAGAGAGGTATTAGCAGGAAGCTGTGCAAAGGTAAGGAACTAGGGTTTGGCACTGGGCAGAGCAGGGAGAGTAAGTGAGAAGGCTGTACCTGGCATAAAGCTAAGGTAGAACATATTAGTTCAGCCCCTGGGGATAGGTTACTCCATATAGATGACCACGAATAAGGAAATCAAAACACCTGGGTCAAATACTTCCCAGAGCGTGCCAGGCCCCCATCAGGGTCTTCACTCTGGACCAAGGCGCAGGCACTAATTTAGCGGCAGGTCCACAGTCTTTCCCAGCCCCCAACACCAGAGGTCACGTGCCCATTGTTCCACTTAAGCCAAATTTTTCGTTCTTGCCTTAAGTCAACACATCCCCAAAACATATCCTACAAAAGTAAACTTCAGTAAAGAAAGTAAATATTTTGAATCCGGAAGATGAAAACAAGTTGTAAACATGTAACTAAAACGTAAAAATATACATCAAGTTTACTTACAGAACCGAACGGGGTTACATTGAAATCATTTAAAATGAAAGAAAAGGAAAACGTTTCTCGGGAGCTCTTCAATTTAGGAAAAGAATCACTGTAGCATGCTCACCTTGAACCAGGGATGGGATAGGATGGTTCTTGTACAAAGGAAAATCTGTGAGGGAGATGGAGAGCTGAGGCGAAGGAGGGGGGAGAGGAACTGGAAGATTGCATAGTTGTGAAACAGTGGCTTCTCATCAAGGTGAACAAGTGCGTCATCTGACAAAATAGCATTTGAGATATATTTTTTTTCCCGTTCATTTCCGTTTATGGTATTTTTCTCTGTCCACCAAACATTTCATACACTGAAGCATATATATAGTACACACACACACACACACACACACACACACACACACACACACACACACACCAGTACTAAACACCCGAATGACACGGCCATACTTTAAAATGACCCCTCGCCACTTGTTTCGGGCAAAGCTTGTATTCGCCAGCACATTTCTGTTGCAGACTAACCCCGTTTCTTGTCAAAACTCATCTCTTGGATTGTTTTTTTCTTTAGCAATGAAAGGAGCAGGTAAGAATAGGGTCATTGAGGAAAGCACCAGCAATGGTTCTGTTTTCTTATTGAACTTCTGTGGAAATGCCTCACATTTTGGTTAGGGGTTCACGATTTTTTAAGAGATGGGAAAAAACAACTGCCTTTTTTTTTTTTAAGCTTTCTTGAGGTAAACATTATTTGTTAACACCTTAGGCAGCAGACATGCTTTACAGTGCTGTTGAGAAATCTTAGAATAAGGAGGAAACAACACCGAATGTAACGTCAATACTCAGAACATTTAGAAAGCACATCTGTGTTCTAATTTATTTCTCTTTCCTCTCATCCTGCTAACTCCTTTTAATAACAAAGAACAGAACAGAAATATGAATAAGTTCCTGTCTCATACCGGGCATCCCTTACCATCCCTTATCTCATCCGCCAACAATCCCTCTTCCTCACATACTCAAAGTTGTGAGCCACCTGAAAACTAAAATAAAGATGAACATACTTTACATCTGTTCATTCTTTCGATCTGCCTCAAGCATATATATATATGGATACATATATATATATGATAGTTTACATTAATATAGGAAATAGTAAAGGTCTTTTAGTTACATTTTATACAGAATCACTGCACCTTATCTTCATTTTCTATCCTCTCTCTCTTTTTGGATAAACAGTTGGCTAAAACAATCTATAGTAAGGCTTCACAGAAAGAATTCTGCATGTTTTGTTTTTCTCTAAGAACCAAAGTTTATAAAATGAGGTTTGATTCTAGCACCTTATACAGTATTAGTGATGTTGTTCCCTTGGGAGAAATTAGCACTACCCAACCCCTCGGGCAAATCTCTATCCATTCCACAGTCTTCAAAGGTATTGCCAAAGGGAGGACACACAGCACAGTGGAGACGAGCAAAACCGAATGCCGAGCTTAAAATCTTACCCACATACAAACAAAACCGTAAAAATATGTCAAGTTGCTGTCTCCAAATTGATAACAATTTAATGTTTCATTGCCGCCACCAATAACTCCTTTTAAGTTACCCTCCCCCATGAGGTAAGAAAATATCAGGATGTCCATTTTAGGTGGGGAAACCGAGTCTGGGAGACGCATACAGGTCACAGAGGAAACAGTCTGGGTTAAGACCCAGAGTCAGGGATACCCATCGTCTGGCCTCTTTGTTCCAAACTGTCCCTTATCACCTTGGATGGGTAAGCTGAGATTTCGCAAAAGCAGTTGATCGTCCGTTGATGAGGAAGCAAAACAAAGAAACAAAGAAACAAAGAAACAAACAAACAATTTTTAAAAATATCAGCACCAAAGGAAGTTCAAAAGAAGCTACTCTTTGCTCCCTTATCAAACGTTCCAAGGAGACAGCAACTTTCACAAGAAGGGAGACGAAAACTTGTCACAGGGGTAACCACCTCACGTGTCGGTGCCCTTCCCGGAAGCCCAAACTCTCCACAGAGCTTCGTTCCGGTTGAGTAGTAACGATGGTTGCAGAGGAATGACCAACTCCCACCAAAGCTGCATCAGAACCTCAATTATATAATTGTATAACTATAGTGATATCTCCACCTCTATTTATATATGTTTACATTAAAGTCCTCCAACGCACTGGCACACGACACCAAGGAAAAGTACTGGCGTTGCTGTTTGCTGCAAGTGGCCGCCTTGACTGGAGTTACACAGGAGAGAAGCACCACGAGAAAAGGCACCACAAGGTTTCGAGAAGTGAAATTGTTTGTTGTTGCCGCCCTGACCTCACCATGGTGCGGGAACAGAAAAGCCTTTCATCTTTAGCAAGGACCCTCGAGCAACTGATTCAGAAATGACCCCCACCCAGATGCATCTGTCCATTTCCACTTCATAGGGAGAGAGGGGAGAAAGAGGCTGAAGAGGTCCTGGTCACTGCAATTCCATTTCAGCTACCGGAAAAGGAAACATCTCCATTCTTAAAACGAAACAGGGAGACTCAGACACTGGAAACCAAGCCCTCCTAAAAAAGTGAGAATAAGAACAAAAATCTGTGCTAGGAAAAGGCCTACGTAAAAGTCCATCATTCTAATATGACTGACTCCTCGGAGGCAATGCATTAGGAAAAAAAAAAAAAAAAGACAGGAAATGAAGAAATGACATCTGTAGGCACCGTTAGCCACAAATAGCACCGGGTCTAGATGAATGAGGACAGATAGATGTCCACATCTGTCCACATAACTTAGAACCATGAGTGTTGGTTGATTACATTATTCCATCCTTATAGTCTGGCCAAGAAAATCGGAAGTCGTTGGCCATGCGGAGCACCAGGAATTACGTGTGCCACTGACAAACCAGAAAAGGACAAGGGGTAGTGAAGACTGCAAAGTGGATGTTAAATGACATGTAAATTTTTACTAGTTATTTGCCGGCCTTGAAATATCCCTTCTTAAGTTTCTCGTTCCAGGCAGGGGCCACACTCCACATGGGAATGGGGAGCCTATATTTGTCACAGGAAGGTCTGAACGTGGGGTGAGGAGTGTAGGGTTCTCACCTCCCCTCGCTCTTGGTCTGGGTTGGAAGAGGGAAAGTCAGCTGGCCATGCTGGCATGATCAAGGCTCCCAGTACTCGCTGTCTAAACCCATGGTGACAGGATGGGGAAGCCTGAGATCAGGATTAAGATGGCTCACTGCAGGGACCTCTCTTCCCAAACTCTGGCCAGTGCTCCTCCTGAACACAGGGGCTGGTCAGTGGGGGAGTCTGAACAAGCAGCCTCTGTGGCACATTTATTTAAATTGAATTATTGCTTTTCCTTGTGGTTCCTTGAGCTGGGGGGTGGGGTGGTGGGTAGCTTAAGTCCGTTTTCAAATCCTGATGCTTGTCTATACCAAAAATGATACTCCCATTTCAGCGTGAGAAAAAAGAAATTATTCCTACCACCTGCTAACAATCCGGGACACGCACAACAGGGGCAGACAAGAGGCTTCTGCCAGAAGAGCCCTCCATTTGCAAAGGGCGTTCTCTAGCACCTTCATGGGACACTGAAAGGCCATCAGGATACACCATCTGTGCCCCCCCATCCCCGCCCCTTGGGCTCCTTTGTGCTATTTCCCACCTACATGCCTTCTGCCACGACAGACCTGGGTGTCTGGGAGACCGTCTGTCCGTGGTTTTAGGGGAATGGCCTCTATCCATTGGTTCCTTCCAGAAGCCCCTAGAACTTCCTTCTGGGCAGGAAATGTGTTGCTGGCCTCCAAGCTCCTGCCTCTCTGCGGACCTAAGGTCACTAGTGTCTGACCATAGTCCCGGCAACCACAGTGGGTGGTGTCTAGATGGCAAAGTGCAGTTCTGAGCTGCTGGGTGCGACAGGGCGAGCTGGCCGCCCAGCCTTCCTCTCCAGCTGTCCCTGCGGCCGCCGGCCCGTGGAAATAGAGAGACGGGACATTCAAATCAGTCATTATTACTGCTCACTGAATGAGACCAAGTGGAAGGTGCAATCTCTGGCGACCAGGAGCATTGATTGGTTTGCAGCACCGGAGAAGAAAAATTTTGACCGGCTCAGCTCAGAGGCTGCCTCTTCCAAAGGACTTCCCTCGTTCTCAGAGTCAAGAGCTCCCTCTGCTGGACTCCTGCTGCATTTGCTTTGTGCCTCTGTATTTATATTCTGCCTTCCACTGGAGTTCTTGGTTTTCAGCTGATTCCTAGGGGCCAGAGTGTCTTTTAGAGCTGAAAGAAACATTTTGAAAATAGAGAGACCAATGACTAGAGAGGCTAAATAATTGGTCCAAGGTCACACAGTGTTGGACCAGAGCTCAGATTTATTGATTTCCTACCAGGAGTCTTTACACTAACCTGTTGTGGCAGGTGGGGATTTCATTCTTAGCCTTTATATCTTCCACATTTTTACTCGATATTTTTATTCTCTTACTGCATCATCCGTAACAAGGACTGTGTTTTGCATACAGTAGGTGCTCAGTTAAATAAAATTAAGTTATGTTTTAAAAATAAGAGCTTCTTTTTCCATCCAAAGGGGTGCGTTAATTATGTGGTCTATATCCTCAGTCAAATACATAAGGGCTCTCCTCACCTGTAACACAGGTCTTCCCTCCACCTCCTTGGCTAAGCCACTTTCCCATATACCTGTTGCAGAGAGATGGGGCTAGAAATAAGCTCATTTATATTCCCTTAGGTGGAGAATGTGGTCAACAGTAGGCGGTTAGAAACCTACATGTTTGGGAGGGCTCAGCCTATATAATTTACTGTAAATTATAAAAGCCAACAAACTCAGGAGTAAAGGAAGACATGGTCTGAGCTTTGGAAACTATGTTCTATTCACACAGTTGCTGCTTAGAACGGAAGAACCGATGATGAAAACCAGACACACAAAGGAAGAGGGAGGAAGAAAAGGTTCCCAGCTGGATATAAGGGCGAGTCTCATGGGAGTGACTAATACCCCCACAGCAAAGCCCCCATCTTACTGAAATGGACAGAGAGGGACTAGGGCGCACATTGTCAGTTGGGAATTGGCAAGTTCTAGAATCTTCCTTTCATGGATGCATGCCTGATCATTTGTTCAGTGGGGGGAAATAGTTGAAATCTCAAAATTAATGGTGTTTATGACTCCACTTCCTTTGAACCCTCCTATTTACATACAAATCAGTTTCTCAGACATAGCTAACGCTCAGAGTAGATAGAAACAATGAGAATATTTTGTTAGCCCTTTAGGGAAAATTACAAATTTTATGCACTCGAGACTTTGAATTACCTGAGAATTTCAAATAGCTTGCTTTATAAAGAGTCGGTTAGCAGTGTCAGCAGTTTTATTAGGTTAAAATGGGAATAGTTGGTAGAAAAGTATCTCAGAAAAACTAAACAAAGGTAAAAAAATGTCTTTTAAAATAACCACCATTTCGAGAAGAGGAATTGGATTCCAGCCTTCTAACCTCTGCCAGCTGCCTCCCCAGGCCAGCCAGGTGGGTTGGGAGAGCCAGCGACCAGGAGAGCCTGTGGGAAGGCCCCGACATCCTTGCGGGGGAATGTCAGTGAGGCCGGAGCCTCGATTCTGTGGCCTGTCCCCAGGCAGACGTGGGGTTAGGAGGTGCTGAAAAGCTCTGCTCAGCTGCAGGGAGAAAAATCTGCTGCTTTGAATAGCAAACCGCAGTCTAACAGCCACAAACATCAAGAGACAGCAGCGAGACTTTGGGGGATTCTGTTCCCTTCTTTTTGCCCTCTCCTCCCTTCCCCATGCCCTCTCTTCCTTCCTTCTTTCCTTCACTTCTTTCTTGCTGGGATATTTTCTTCCATAACAAACCTGATTTATTTTTTTTAAGTAAAAGGAAAATGCCACACAGGAAGGCAGGGTTGCACCCCGAGATCCCTCCAGGATAGGTTCTTATCTCTGCACGGCCCCTTTTCTGTAAGGAGCCACTTTTCTGTAACACCCATAGAAAAGTGGGTTCCTTGGAAACGTGTTTCATCACAAAAGAGTCCATGCAGGGAAAAGGAAAAGGGAACTATTATGCACTGAGGGTTGGCACTGGGGACAAGGGGACATAGCTGAAGGGGAGGAGGGAGGGATCACGCGTGCTCTTGACGTGACAGTCCACAGCGGTTGGCCACGTGCCACACCACCAGGGGTTGGAGACACAGATGTGCACATGTGACAGGTGAGGGAAGGGGACCCCAAAACTGCTCTTGTGGAGCAAGGCTTGAAAAGGTTTCTAGGGGTTTTGTCCAAACCCTGTGGCTTTCTCCCACCTGACAGCAGGCCTTTTGGTGTCAGCACCTGTCTGGATCCCAATCATTCTTAGGATATGCCTTTCCCGTTAAAGGAGGAAACTCACAATGGGATGCAGCTCAGGAAAGGAGGCTCGTGGCCCAAAGCACTGTGTTGCATTAGCACCTGTTCCCTCCAGGTAACCCCAAACTTCTGTAGAAGGACTCTTCCAGCATAACCAAATACTCTGGCACTTTGGGTCATGTGAATGCTGTCATCGGGCAGGAAGGAATTTGAGTGTGCACCTGTTTCTTCTCTGGTCTGTTCGACAGACCCAAGACTTGTGGCTGCCACAGGGAGGTAGGCGACACTGCTTTAAAATCAGTTCTGCCTCCTACAAAGTGATTGCTCTGAAATGTCTCCCATCTGTCAGAGTCACCAGAAGTGAGGGCTGCATTTCCCAAGTCCCCAGGGGGCTTCCCTGGGCCAGCCTCACAGTATCTGCAGATATAGGTACTGTAGGACTAGATCCATGAGGCTCAGGTTTCACCCGCTATGGATCCCAGCAGCCGATGGACAACTAACGCTGACCTGGCCCCAAGCAGTGACTTCTCACCTTCTTTTTCCATGTATTCACTGTCTCTACCTGCTCGGATGATGACATGTGATTTGAATTCCAGAAGTGGGGGAGCCATTTAGAAAGCTTCAGCCCAGAGTCTCCAGGTACCTCTGCGAAACTTCTGAGCAACTAGAGTCAAAATACCAGTTACAAGTGACTATTGGCTTCCTGTCCCAGATGGAGGAGGTGAAAGCATCACTCAGCCCAGGGGAGCCTATGTGGCCTGGGCCCGGGAGAAAGCAAAGCCCAGAGAGGCCAGGGCTATTTCAAGTCCGGCAAGAGCCCTAAACATCAGAAGACTCTGTTCCATCAACTTTTTAAGCCCTTTAAGAAAAAGATACACACGCATATATATACACATACATGTGTATATATAGATACATATGTGTGGATATATATACAGTATACGTGTACATATATATGCTCAAGATTGGCATATTTATGTATCTAGATGTGATGAATAAGCTTTCAATGAAGTTATATGGCCATGTACTTCAATCAGGCAAGTCATGATAATCTCACAATCTCAGATCACCTTATAGCTTATATGGTTTTCAGTGCACGCTCTCTCACTCTCTCTCATTTCCTAATCACTATAATTTCAAACAAATAAAAATGAAGCCCTCAGGAATGAGGAGGTGCCACAGGTTTGCCTCCACAGCGAGGGTGGAGGGGACCCTGGCGTGCTGTGAGCCATCATGTTGTGTGGGGGCTTTTTGTATGTTAACGATATAATGCCTTCGATAGTCCAGGGGCTATGAAAACTGTGTTTTTACTTGGAGGTCCATGTTGGCCTCATACGTTATCAGCGAGTGTCCCTAACTACTTAAGTAACGCAATCTGCCCCTCTCTCCTGCCCTCCGTCCTCATAAGTCTCCCTCTGGACCTGGGGCTACACCTTTTAAAGGCATATGTACTTAACAGAGGAAGAAAAGGAGGCTGTCCGTGACCTCAGGCAGGCTGGACCAGTGGAGAGGCTGGGTCTACTGCTCAGAGGGACGTGAAACAGCAGTTTCCGGGCAGCTGATGATGTATTTGGTGGGAGCATGCAGCAATGATGGTGTCAAGGCAAGTGAAAAGGCGACAGGGGTTGAGTTTGGACAAACGCCCCTGACGTGAAGCAGCGTGCCAGTGAGGACTGGCCTGCGGAAGCAAGGTCTTTTGAAATCAACACCAAGGTTGGGAGCTGTCACGAGCGCAGGCTTAAGAAGGTCAGAGAAGTGGCTGAGAAGCACAGAATGGTCTGGGGCCAGGCAGCACCAAAGCTGAAGACATGCCTTCCTCAGGTCCTAGTCGAAGGAAAGAGACACAAAATCTCCTTACTTCCTGCGTTGGGTTCCTAAAGAAACTCGTATGGGTCCCCCGAGTCCTCTGTCCGAGGCAGACGGGACCACAGTGGATCACAGAGGCCCACATCTTTTCTCAGCAACAAAAGAGCCACTTTCAAACCAAATAACCTTCCCTTTTTCTTTGTCTCTTCTTCTCTCTGAAAGGAAGAGAAAATAATTCTCTTCTTTCCCTGAAGGCTGGCATCATATAATCATTTTCAAAATAACAATTGCTTTCACTCTGGTTCTAAAACACAGAGGAGGCCCCTGCTCAGCTCTGCGGATGTTCTTCCTGTGGCTCCAGGCTTTCTGAAAATGCAGGGAGACGGCCCCCAACACCGAACTTGCATTCCTAAAGCTACAGGCTCTGGGGGCACTTCCAGGAAGCCTCGATTTGGGGACGAACTTCCAAACGGCTTAGCTCGGTTCGGCTCTTTTTAGAAACTAGTGAACCTTGGGCACAGCACTTGACAGATAATTTGAGATGTGCTATATTTTAGAATATTTTTGAATCCAGACTTGATTCCTTGAGTATGTTTGGGAAGGCAAGAACTTTGCACATAGAAAAACAAAACAGAAATTTAAAAAGGCTTTGTTTTATGTTAGGCAGCTAAGAAATTGAAAACACCACCACCACCACCACCACCATACAAACTAAAAAAGTCCCATTTTGATTTGTTTTCTAGTAAAGAAGCTTGTCTTTGTGAGCCAAGACTTTCCAGCAAACAACAGTGTACCAGACTCTCCAAGGACACGACCATCCAAAAAGTACCCAGCCAGTCCAGCACAGCGTCGGCACACCACTCTCTGGGTCTGGAGAGAGAAGATGAAGGCAAAAACTGAAGCTGAGCCTGGGAGGAATGACAGAAATAATAGAACCGTATCTGCTGGTCACAGGACATGCTCATTCATATTTGCCTTCATTTTCCCTCAAAGAAAGAAGAGCAACTAATATGTGTTTGCTTTTCAGAAGAACATTCTGAAAAAAAAAAAAATCCTTCCTTCTTGCCCAAATATTTGGGAAGGAAGGGAGAGTAGTCTTTCCGGGGCCGAAAGACAGAGAACGTCTTTCTTGACCCACATTGAGATAACTATTATTCTGTCCTCTTGTCATCATTTAAAAATATCCATTAATCAGAAAAGAGAAGAGGAGCTAAATGGTCCTCCTCTTCCCCTACAGCACCTGGCATGGTGCCTCGCGCACGGCAGGTATTCGACTAATGTTTAAAAGGATTTTAGATAGGAAGCAAACTGGATAACCATAATACTTTCACCCCCAAAGTACTTTTCCAGACATTCACTACCTTATCCTCACAACACCCCTGTGAGGTAAGTAAGCGATACTCTTCCCACTTTACAGAAAGAGAAATTGGTCCCAAGAGTGACTTGACTTAGGTCTGCAGGATAGAGTTCGAAATTTTTTACTTCCAATGACATGATCAGTTCATGAGAATGAGCCTTTCTTTCTTTTCTTTAGCTGCTTTCTACGGCCCTTTGGTAAAACAATCATGCTTATACAGGTCACTCCGTACAATCAATTTCCTCTGTTTGAAAAGAATATGCTTGGCTATTTCTGCCCCAGAGAGTGGAGGAAGTAACGATTAGATGGTTGCATATATTTGCTTTCCACATACTTCGGAAAGCCCTCCTCTTCTTCATCATTCTTCCTACCCATCTCCTGAGTCATTCTGTTCTCTGTGGCTCCACGTGTCCATCTTCAAAGTTCTCATTCATAAACACCGCACAGTTCCTTCACCATCCATCCCAGTGAAAAAAGAAGTGCCAATGAGAATGGAGAGTCAAGTCTGAGGCCTCATTTATTCCTTCCTTCTGGTCACCATCAGAAATATCTTGTGGAAATAAATAAGCCGAGCAGGATTTGGCCTTTCCACGGAACGATTGGATACAAAATCAAAGAGAAGTCAATATTGAATTCCAAACTATGGTCTGGTCCCTCACGCTGTCTAAACAATAATATTAATCCTGGTGAGCAGAGTCAGAGCAGGTGGGAAGTAGCTCTCATCAGGGCTCCACAGGCGAGGGGCAGAAGGATGCGTGGCAACAACTGGGACCTGCCTGGGAAAGCTACCTCTCTCTTCCTCTGGGACAGTCTCAGGAGGTGCCTTTTTATGGCGAGAATTTTTACACTGAAATACACCTGAACTCCGAGGAAAGGGTCAGAGCCAGAGCCAGAGCCAGGCTGACTGCCTTAGAAGAGCTGAAGCTTCTAGAGTTTTTCCCTCCAAGAAGGTTCTCAGAGCCAACAGGAAATCAGCTGGCCCTCGTGGAGTGCCAGTGTCCTTCTCTGCTCCCACCTGCCCTCACTCTGGCTGGGTCCTGAGAAGAGCACGAAGCTTCTTAGGATGGGTCTGTTTACTTGCTCACAGGGTATCTTGGTAGTTGAATTGATAACAGTCAAACCATAGAAAAAGAAAAAAAAAAGGAAAGGAAAAGAAACTCGACTGAACTTTTCAATTAAAATGATGAGGGAAAAAAAGACCCTGATTGGTCTAAAAAACCTTAGTGATATTCCCCAGCCCATTTGTCTCTGAATCTTTCCCTGCAGGCTCCACTCAAAGCACACCAGGGAGTGACTAAACCTGCCATGGGGACCCACATTTTGGCTGATGGGATTTTTTTTTTTTTAAGCAAACTTTTGTTTCTGTACTCTGCAGAGAGGCAAAGAGAAGGTGAGTCCATTAGAGGTGAGCCTCAAGGTTGAAAAAGAAATTTGCAAGGAAGAACAAAAGTGAGAGATATTTCCCGAAGAGCTTTCCACCACCTTAAAATCAATCTCTAAATACTCCCCATTCGCCCATTCTCTTGTCTGCCCAAAGCTCGACAAATATCAATTTTCAAATTGATCCTTCTATATATTCTCTGATAATTTAGGAAAAATTAACATCAGGACATTGGGTTTTACAATTATAAGCGGCCAGCTTGAGCTGGGTGACCCTTGGTGGCCTGACCGAGTACCACTGTGCTGGGTTCACAGTGCTGTTAAGTATCTAAGAACGACAGGTATGTGAGAGTTCCCCCGTCCAACCGTCCTGCTCATCCTGTGGGCTTCCAGGTGCCACTGCACCTGGAGGTCATGCTATCCTTCTGTGGTTCCATTTCCCAAGTGACGAGGTCACCACGATTCCTTAGATGATGTCTTCACTACAGGCAATAATGACTGACTCCTCACAGCATCCCTGAGCAGGAGAGGAAGAAGAGACTGGCCTTCTTTCTCTCCACTTTACAGATGGAGAAACCAAGGCACCGAGAGGTGAAGTGAATTATCCATGATCACAGTGGGGACCCTGAATCAGCCTGTGATATTTCCTGATCTTACTGGGTCTAAAGAAAAGCTTCTAGGAAGTCTACAGCTAAAACAAATCTCTGAACCCCACTCTAGCCCGAGGATCCCAGAGCCATGTGAAGGATGGAAAAACAGACCAAAGGAGTCCATCTAATAGGTGATGGGTCGTCTGTGTCTGCCGTGGCTTATGGCCAAACGCTGCTTCAGGAGAGATCTTCTCTGGGTTACCAGTTGGCACTATGCCCAAGGGAAATTGTTTCTTTGTCCTCTGTGGCTTCAGGATAAATTTTAGGAGTAGTCCTTCCTGGACGAGCATGGATGAGCTGACTGACTTCGGTTTCTGGTGTGGGGTCTTGCGATTTGAGTTAGGGGGTGGCAAGTGCAGGCATCTCCTACGGGGGGCTTGCATATTGTCCAGCATGGAATAGGGCAGGCCAGGGCAGGTGCCGCTTAGGTCTTGCCTGCTCATTTCCGATTTGGTCTATTCTTAGCCCTTGACACAAGGTGTTGGAAGTGTGCAATGGGAACTCCTATGGTTGTCCGTCTGCTGCCCTTAGGAGCTGCCATTAATAGCACTGCAGACCTTCGGCTCTGGTACATACCAGCTATGTCCTGCCAGCCAGTGCAAGGAGAGGTACAGGGAGCAAGAAGGCACAGCTCCATCCCAGCAGGAGGGGAGGGAGCAGACGGTGCCCGGGAGAGTCGACTAAGGCAGACAGAACCCGGCAGGCGGACGAATAAAGCTGCAGGCAGATCAAGGCAGTGCCCTTGTCTTTTGATATTTGGCCGATAGCACAAGATGCAGTGTTTTAAGCAAGAAATGAAACCTTTAAAATAGCTAAGGATGGGTGAGAAAGAGGCTTGTGTTGCCATTGCAGGAATTTAGATTGAGCATCATCGTTTTCTCCAGTGAGGGAATTCGAAAAAAAATCTCTGAGAGGGTAGAGTTGGCTTTTTACAAATTTTGAAATTGGGACAGGCACACGTTGATTTAGGATGCTCTCCCCAGAGAGTCCCCTTACGAGCTTATGGTTTTGTAGCCTGTGGGTGGCTAACCACTGCAATGTCCATGTCCAGGAGGTTGAGCTGTGGATGGAAACGGAACGTGGCTTTTATGACAGTGGTCAGTTTCAGATGAGGGGGTGATTACACAGACTTTAGCCTGGAAGAATTTCCCACTTTGTTCATTTCATTCACACCTGGACCTGAAGAAGAGGAGCTGATGTCAGTTTAAATTCACTTCCTATAGGTTAGCTGCATGTGTTTCATGAGGAAGGCTGCCCAGCAGAATCTGGTCATGGTCAATGTTTGAGAATGGAATGAATGGGACTGCTACCTATAGATGAGGCTGAAGCAGCCCCTGGGGACGAACCCTACACCTCTGCGTCTGTCTCTCTCACTCATGCAGGCTCTTTTCTAGGTCTCCCCTGAGCTCGCTGAGATTTTCATGGCAGTTTTCTAGTCTATACTGGGAATATCACTTGAATCTAGGTGAAATTGATTGCAATGAGCTCTCTTCTCTTCGCACTCTTCAAATTTAAATCCCCCGCCCCCAACCAAATCTGGTAGTTATTTTTTTATACATATATATATATATATACTTTTTAAGTTTGGCAAAGAAATAACAGATTTGATCTTTTTGATAAGAAAATCAAATGGGCACAGACAGAAGTGTTCCCCTAACTAAGGCTACTACCCACAGCTGCCGTCATCACATATGAGGCCTAAAAGGACTCACTTTGAGTCAGGAGCCACTTGCCTTGGCAAAGAACATGCCATTGTGTGCAGCAAAGAACATGCCATTGTGTGCGCCAAATAACTGCTAGTGGCCTGGCCCACCCTACCTGAGAGGGGCTCCCCACGCAGAGTGCGCCCCTCCTCACCCTTTCGTCCAGCCCGAAGGCTCTGAGCCTGCACTCTGCTGTCTCCTTCTTACCTCTGTTGCTAGGTAATGGAGAGAGAAGACTCTGCTACAGTCTGGGGGTATCAGGGCTTGGGGCTTGTTACAGACGCCCCCGCCTCCCCCCCAGGAGCAGGGAGTGGAGTAGACAGGGGCAGGGAACTGTGCCTCCTCTACGGGGCACAGACACCTTGGGGAGCGTCGTGTGTACAAAGCAGTGAGACCACGAGGGCTCAGAGGTTCTCCAACAGGATCGGCGTCAGGAAACGCTTCTGCCACCATGACCCAGTGAGAGTGGGTAAAAGTAGAGGTAAAACAGAGAAAATCGTGTTATTTGATGTTTTTAAAAACCTATAAAATTTTCTGAGAATAGGCCCCCTATTGAGACAGGATCTGGTGCCTATGACATGGGATGCCACATGGTCTATGGAGTCACCCTCATGACCATGGTCCAGGTATTCGAATTCTTTCAAACCACCCTGGGACCCAGAGGGGCCGTGGTTGTTGAGGGGATCGGTTAGGCCACAGGGGCCATAGAGTGCTGGGTGATTTTGTGCTTGGGGAGGTTGGGTGTGGGGCTTCTGGCAGGAGTGGAGGAGCGTCTGAGGCCAGACGGAAGTGTTGCCTTCATTAACTGAAAAGGGACATGTTGGCCGCATGAGCCATCAAGAAACACATGGCCTATGGTCCTTATGGCACCTCAGGTTCCCAGCTTGTCTGGACAAGTGTGACCTTCGGGGAAAGGTGAACTCTCTGGAGACAGGGTAGAGGAGTATGTCTGAGATATAAGACACTTTGGGGGTGAGTTAGGTCCGTCGGGGCTCATCTGATGAATTTAAACTGTCCTAGCTCCCCTCGTCATGGCCTTAGGAGACATGACACTCCCAGCTGGGAGGTCGCAGGCTTGTGACAATGAGCTCGGGCAGCATCTGAGGTTTCCTTTCATGCAGAGACCCAGAGAAGAGGCAGAAACAGAGCTTGCAGGAATGTCGCTAATAAAATCAGCCAGGTGTTTCAGATACTAGCATACTTCTGAGAATGACAAGAAGAGCCAAATTTTCTGTGATGGTTGTGGGCATATTTGCTGGGAGGTGGGGGGTGGCAGTAGGGAGGGGAATGGGCACAGCTTCTTATGGTACAATGCTTATCTCCTACCACAAGTAAATGTTGAGAGTTAACTCATTTTCATCAGGACTTCCTGGAAAGAAAGGGGGCCAAAGATTAAAAAGAAAATCATAGGCGTTCCCCTGGGGAGCAGCTAGCTAGGGCAGCATGAGGGGCACAACATTGTCTGTAAGCTGTTTGTCAGGGGTTCAGGCGAATGGCAGACTAAGGGTGGGTCCCCAGCGTGGGAGGAGGCTACCGCTTCTCACTAGTAAGCTGCTGCAGAGTGGCCTGGAGGATTTGGGTTTTCAGAACCAAAGTCTTCCGGATAGGGAGACCCACCTCCGGGGTGGACTCAGGGCACTTAGAGTACGGGGATTCCCACACTGTTGCCCAGGGCCAGCCAGCCACCAGCAGCCCCTGCAGGGGAAGCACACTGGGGGTGGAGGTGATGGTTGGGACCAGCGGAGAGAGCTTTTCCTGGCGATTGGAAATATGGGAACCTGCTAGATGCTGATGATACTGAGAGATGAAAACCCTCGTCTAGCCATCCTCTCTGTTCCCCTCCTTCCCTGCTGTGTTCTCTACTTCTTTTCTGACTTTTCTTCCTTCTGTCTCTTTGCAAAACCAGATTTCCCTGCTACTGCTCTGAGATGCGTATTTTCATTTGCAACATTAGGAAAGGAGCTGGCATGACAGAGGGGGTGGGAAATGCCTTTCGCGGGGGAAGTGTACCCTCCCGCCTGAGTCTGGCAGAGGCCAGTCCAACAGAGGTTGAAAGAAAAGATTTCTGAAATGTCCTGTGATCTCCTCATTTGTACCCAGTAGCTACAGCCCCAGAAGGCCCTCCCTGAGTTGGAAGTTGTCACCCCAACTTTTGGCGCTCCAGGTCAACGAACGAACGTGAGCAGTTGTCTCACTCCATGTAAACGTAAACACACGCGCGTGCGCACACACACACATGCTGGATGCGGAGTAGAAAAATAGAGCTTCAAATGAAAGCCTCTGACTGTGTTGAAATGAAACAGAAAGGAACTAAATCCAAGAAGAGACAAACGAGCCAAAGTGGCAGAGGTCCCAAAGGGATGCAGGGAGGACAGTGTCAGGACTGTTCTCGGGAAGGACATGCACAGGGCTCCAGGCACATGGAGCCCCAGAGCTGAGGCAGACAAGAGCTAGAACTCCAGCGAGCCCGGGCGACGGCCCCTCTCACATGCCCTCACCTCCTCCAGCCTCGGCAGAGTAAGCCGTGAGCGAAGCCCTCGGTAAGGAAGCGGAGTACAAAGGAAAAGCACCTCTGACCAGATCGGAATTCCCCATTAGCCACTGAGTGGACGTGGGCCTGTCCCTCTTGTGGCTGGAGACGGGTCCACATGGCTGGTCTTTACCAAGGTCCGGGTGTGCTCTGTGCAGCTTGCTTCCGAGGTGGGTGGGAACCGGGGTCACAGGCTCTCCACGCCTCTCCTCCTGCTGCCCCCCCCCCCAAGGAGGACCCAAGGGGACAGGACAGCACTGCAAAGTTTGTAACAACGAAGGAAATCAAAGGAATCTAATAAAGAAAGGAACATCCAGTTTCACAACTGAATCGAAATTTAAAACTTTTTTTCCTTTTACGAATTTGGATAAACAGTGAAGGGGCAGGGAAAGGAGAAGCCTCTTTGAATAACAATAATTTAAAAAAAAAACCACAAACATAAAAAAATTTCCTCAGTTTTTGAACTTCTCTTAAGAATAGTTCAATGTGAGGTCTCGCACCCTAAACAGTTATATCTGGAATTAAAAAAAGAAATCGCAGATACACACAACAAAGACTAACAGTATTTCAGTATTTACTAAAAAATATTGTGTGTGTGTATATATATATTTATATATATATATCTTTTTTGTGGAGATTTTTTGTTTTTGTAATTTTTTTCTTTTCCTTTTTTTTTTTTTTTTTGTGCCCAAGTAGAGATACGATGGGATTGAAACAATGTCCTAGAACACAATCGTCCGTACAGGAGCAATACTTTGAAAAATAACATTTAAGAAATGGTTGAACATACTTGCAACACCTCCCGAAATTCAATTTGGTACAATGAGAAAGTAATCAAATCTTCACTCAAATGACGCACCTCCAAGACCCAGAGTATGCTGCTGGTGTGAGTCTCGCCATCCAGACAGGGGCTCGTAATCCAGCACCATCCCCTCCTTCCGGCTCCCCCCTCCCCAGGCCCCTCATACTCCACCTCAGCCATACCCAGAGTCCGCCTCATAGTGGTTTTCTACGTTTCTGGCAAGACCTTGCAGCAGACACATACACACATATATACGTGTGCTGTGGGCACACACACACACACACGCGCACACACACACACACACACACTACACACTACACACACAAAATTTCCCACGCAACCCAGATGCACCAAGTGAGCTGAATGACTTTCAGCCAACCACAATGGTGAAAGACAGAAGCACCAAACAGTCTTTGAAATGGGTCGGTTATTACAATTTGACATTTTTTATAGTCTAATTTTCCTCTGTGTTAATATTTTTAAAAAGCACAAATGAAAAATGAAGAATTCTTTCCAGATCAATTTAAGGCTTCCTACCGAATGGAAACAGAAGAGGCCTTACACAGTATCACATGTGATAAATGTATACCTTTCACGGCCTTAAAATGACAGAACAAATCATTTTGCCAGTCACTGATTAAGTATTGTGCCTTTAAATTGATGTCATTCTTTTTGCTACTATGCTGAGTTTTATTATTACTGATTTTCTTTGATTATCTCTATGGAAATCTTTAATTTGCTTTTGAATTTCCTGTTCTTATCGAATTATTGGGGTGGCTTTTTGTTTTGTTCTGTTTTGCTTTTTACCAGGAAACAACGGTGATCCTTATTAGGTGAATGGTAAAATGGCACATAGTCAGCCTTCAAGTAGCTTTTCCAGCCATTTCGGTTCCGAATGGCCATCGGCTCCTCGAAGGCCCTGTTAAGTTGGGGGCAGGGACGGGAGAGGAGAGAGTAACCGCAAAGAGACGGGGGTTTCTAATGCTTTTGCTTTTGGTAAATTTGTTTTCTTCAATACAAATAATCAGATAGAAAGAATGATTGCTTTGTGTTTTATTTGTTGGTTGGTTTTTGTTTTGTTTCTAGATTTGTTTCATTTGATTGTTTAATTTTCCCTTTTCTGGCATAAAAATCACCAGAGAGTTTTGCATGAGAAAACGTGACAGTACTTAATGAAACTCAGCACCTAAGGGCATAAGGCAGTTGAAGGTTTTTTTGTTTGTTTGTCTGTGTTTGTTTTGTTTTGTTTTGTTTTGTTCTTTCAATCAGCACCAATCCCATAAATGATCTACACTTGGTGTAAGGTATAAAACATTTTTTTCTTTTGGAGTGGAGACAGCTCCTCCTTCTCCACCCTATGAACGATAGTGTGGGATTTTTCAATACTGTTTCTTATGTGTAGAAAACAAAAGAAAGGTTTTCTTTTTGTTTTTACTTACAAAACATAGAGAATATCTTTGTATACATACAGCGACTGGAAAGAAAGCTTATCTGAAGGGGTTGTGACTTATTATTTTCTTTTTTTGTAGCAGTGGTGTGCATGGGTGGTGGTGGTGGTGGTGGTGATGGTGGTGGTGGCGATTGTGGTTCTGTGTATGGGGGGAAGGGAGGGTTATATTTCTTGAAAGCGGTGTTCGCCGCAAACCGAACTTAAGGTCCCCTTCTCAACTTGGGTCAAGATGCTCTTAGAGCGAAGACTCATACTGTAGCAACTCATAGAGCAGCGGTCCATCTCGATACCGAATGCCGACCGCGGTGGGGGTGACATACTGCAGAATGTTAATAGTCCTTCTTAACCTCCTGTCTACAAAATGAGCATCCCAAGCTGGGTATCTCTTTCTTGGCATGTCAATCTTAATGAGGGGCCCTTCTGGGTAAGGACGCCCCAACGGGGTGGGGGGCTCCATGGGTCTCACTTGGAAAACGGGCAAGCAAGTGTCAGCCGTGAGATCCTCCTGTTGTTCCGTTACGGCTCTGGTAGGCGTGACCTGGGTCCCCCGGTACCCAGGGGTCTGAGGTGCCATGGGCTCAACATCGGGGGGCAAAGGGATGCCCCAGAGCAGCTCGGCACAACAGGAGCTGGCAAAGATCTTAGCTCGTGGCCCCATGGGATGCAGCACACCATAATATAAGAGCATCAGTGCGATCCCAGCCACAAAGCTAATAAAGACACAACACAGTGCTGGCACCGCATAGGAGTCAGTGGTCTCCGGGTTTCTGTAAAAATACCAAAGGAACGTCAAGGCAGCATTCTCAGTCAAGACTATCGTATAATATGCAAACATTCGATATCGAGTCCGCCCTTCCTTGACGTTAAACCAGCAGAAAATGTACACGATCCCTACCACCATGTTGAAGAGGATCTCCTCCCACTTGGACATGCAGAAATCTGTTCCGCCATGGATGATCCAGAAGGCCATGGCGCACCAGTGAACCACCACGAAGATCCCGAAGTAGAGCTGGAAGATGGAAGCAAAGAGGGCAAAAGAGATAACTCTGGATGAGATGGTGAAGAGGCGCCAGAAGACGTGGATGAGGGCCCCTCTGTAGCTCATACTCTTCTTGTCGTCCCTGGAGTCCCGCAGCAGCTTGTGATAGGAGGCTAGCACCCAAGCCAGGGACATCAGGGAAGTCGCAGAGGAGACACCTGCCGGAAAGACACAAACCCACACAGTCAAAACGTTGGACATCAACTGCGGGGCACAGCGGGGCTGCCAGCTGAGGAGACGCCCACACACCACGATCTGAAGGAGGAGGGAGAAAGAAACACAAAATCAGGAACCGAACTCGGAGGTCACAGCTGCTCCCTAAGCTCACAGCTTTCGAAATCTACTTGTAGTTTTCACAACCCAGCCCAGAACTTCTAGAGATCTACGGCTCAAGAGTAAAGCTGAGGCTAATGTGCTTTGCCAAGGGGGTTGAGGACTGGGGCCACTGTCGTGGCTCATGACATCTGCTGTGGATGGGGCCACACGTGTTTTATTTTAAGGAACCGTGAGTTGTTGCACACAGAAGTGTGGCCAGGGGTGGTGTCCTTGTCACCGACAGCCTGTGCTCTCAGGAAAGCTCATAGAAGGGGTCACCAGTTGTGAAGACTGACAGCTTACCCACCGCCCCAAGATCCATAACTATTCTCCTTTGCGAAGGCGTTGGAGTCACTTTTTTGCCTTTTCCTCAGCTTATTCAGGGTCTCAAGGAGCCCTTACCTGAGCTTCTTCCACTCAGGTTCTCCCTCATTCACTCCCTCAGGCCACCCCGATCAAGGACCCTGGGATACCCTGTCTGTTTTGCTGGCCGCCTTTCTCATTCATTCCTATCTCTCTAGGTCTCCCCATAATCCTCGTCGCTTTATCCAACCAACCACTGCTCGAAGTTCTCTGAGGCCTTGACTTGTGAGGCCCTGTCCTCCCCCGGATTTTTTTTGTCCTGACTCAGCAGCAGTATAACTTGAGGTTGGAGGATGCCTTTCTCCCTCACTAGCCTGGCGAGGTTCCCAAGACCTCTGCACGTCATTCTTTGCATTCCTCCTCAGTGGGCTAGTGAATGTGTCTCATCCCAAGTGATACTTGAACCTCTGTAACGCAGTCTGATTTATAATGCTGCCTATTTGATATTTGTAACTAAATCAAACTAAACACAATAAAGAGTTATTGGAGAATCTCCAAATCCACCTATGAGCAAGCAGTCATTCGTCTGGTATTGTCATTCGATCTCCTCTCAGGCAAGATCCCCATCACTCCTCGACTCGCCCACGTATTCTCTTCCCTCGGTCTACCTAGCACCTCTTTTTTTCCCCCTTTCTCCTAAAATTTCAGAACTAAACGCAACTAAATTCAGCTGGGGTCCTGAATAGTGCCCCACAGATGACCCCTTCCGTACCACACCCCCTTCCCTCACACCAGAGCGTCGCTCCCCCACGGCATTCTTCCAGGCTGAAATCAAAGTCACCTAGTCCGTCTCTCTCTTAAGCTCAAAGGCTGGATCCAGGAGCCCTGTTTATCAAGAAACTAATTAAACTGCCCCAGAACTCCAGCCTTTGGCTTGTCTTTCGCCAGGCCCTTGCCTCTCCACTCCTCTCTAAACCTCAGCGAAGAATCTGCCATTTTACACCCTCCCTGCTCTTGATGTTCCTTGCCCATCTCATGTAGCCCCTCCCTTCCAACATGTCAAGGAGATGCTCGGGTTTGCGGCTTGCAGGACCTTACAGTGCGATAGCGAAAACCAGCGTGTTAGCGTAAGCATAGGAAAACCCCGGGCGGTTGACCGTCACAATGAGTATGTGTTGCTTTTGTAACAACCTAGACTGGAAACAAACTGCAGGAAAACAATCCTAATTGCTCCATGGAAGCCATCCTTGGAAATGCCCAAGGATTTTCCTCTCACTTTTCTGGAAAGTTCTGAACACAGCACTGCGTGTCCCACTTTGCCCTTTGTACACACAGGGCGTTCCCACCAGCATCCACTGAGGGCGTGTGTGATCTGCAACCCCGTCACAGTGGTGATGCTAAACGTTCAGAGCCTTCTGCGTTGTGTTGTTTATTGGGGTGGGGCAGGGAGGGGAATTGGTCCCATTAGGAGTCACATGACTTAGGCTGTGGGTTTCTGGAGGGCAGAGAATGTGCAGTCATCCTGATAGTCCGTGGCAGGCTTATTACTATCACTGAAGCACTCTCGGAAAGCTCCTTTTAAATGTCTCTGTGATGTCACTCTCCTGGTGACCTCATTTCTTGATGTTAATAGTCATACGCCTCAGGGGTATTACTGACCCTTAGTAATCAGAGGGGAGTTCTACAGAAGGTGAATGGGGAAAAGGCTTAATTTCTTTGTTCTTTCTAATAAAGAAAAATGTTTTACCTCTCCTGCCCTCAGAGAGGCAACAGTGCCGGGCTCACGAAGTAAGAAAAACCTGCCTAGCTTTGGCCAGAGCATGGTCTAAGTCACTCTGATTTTGAGCATGCTTTTGAACAGCCTTGGGGTGCAGAAGCAGGGCAGCCCCTCAGCCTTCACTATCTTGATTTCATTGTTCTCTGCGTTGTGACATTAGCCCTGTCCACACCAAATATGAATACATGGGAATTCAAACGTCCATTGATCACATGTGGCAAAGCCGGATACAATCCTTCTTCATTATTCTATCTCTTAGATGACGCTTCTTTCAGATCTGTCCCTGTGGTTGTTAGGGCTGGTGGCCTGTCCCTGCCTCACCCTTCACGAGGTGTTGCAGAGACCACTCCCCTCTGAGCCAACCCCTACGATGCCCTGGTTCTTGGGCAGTGCTTCTGGAATTTCCCTCTAGGATATGGCACGGATGTTCCCCAAATGTCATAAGACATCACTGCTAGATCACAAGGAGGGCTTGGGAGCTGGTCACATGGAAGACTGAGATCTGAGTGCTTGGCCAGAGGGTCGGCTGGCCTGCTGAGGCCCCAGTCCCACTTCTTGGCCTCATCTGTTCCCAACTTGGTAAAGTTGTAGATCATCAAATGTTACATCCATGGGGAGCTTCACAGACCATCCACCTCAACCCATTCATTCAACAGAAAACGGAAGTACAGGGGTTTGGGTGCCTCGCCCGGGGTTAGTTACCCTGAGAGGCACTAGCAGTTGGAACCAGGCCTGCAGCACAGAGCTCTGCCTGCCTTATCATGCTGGCCCCGGCTTTCCATTCTTTCTCTGTCTTGGACCTTTGTCAGCTCGGCTCTTTGGAGGCCCACAAGGTGATACCCTTCCCCAAGGTCATTTGTAACGAAGGCTATCGGCCTTCTCTAATGGTGGGTACCTTTTCCAGTGACAAGCTGTTCATCTGTCAGGGCCTTGAAAGCCAGGCCATATCTTTGGTATTGTGAAAACGCTCCAAGTTCAAAGAAAAGGGGAAAGGGGAACTCTGACACTTGGCCCGTGTGTGGGGTGCCCAGGGCAAAGTCTTGCCCGAGACGAAAAAGGGTGCATTTGGCTGCGGCCTCCCTTCTCTGGAGGCTGAGCGTGCAAACAGAGACAGGAAGTAATACGAGTGGGGGCCGTACAGTGAGCCTACCCCCCTCTCTCTGCCAGCAGCATTGACGAAGATGATCCTATGCAGGGGGACACCCGCGGGTGGCCAAAACCCTTATCCTGGCCACTTTCTTATTCACTATAATATCTGTCCTATGCAAGGGTCTAGACACATTTTTGAGGTCCGAAGGTGGTGCTTCAGGAGAGCTGAGTCCATCCCAGAAAGGAGACCAGAAAAACCAGGCTGACTTTAGGACCTCGTTTGGGAGTTTGGTTTATCACTGGGCATTCAGCAGAGGAGTGACCCTCACCTTCTGGCGTCTCAAGCACCAGTGACGGAGGGTGTTAGATACATTTGTTTTCAACCCACCCAGCGAACAGGCCTGGACCTTGACTGTGACACAGCCACATTTGTTATGTTTGGTCGATGGCCAGACGTCCCATGACTCGGCCACTTTTGCACCATTTCCCTGACCAAAGCCCATGACTTCACAAACCTACAAGACTGTAAGTGCAGCTCTTCCTTGGAGGGACATCACAGAGGGCACTTCAGGGAAGCCAGACAATTCTGGGGACTCAACCGGGGCTGAAAGGGGAGGGCCCGAGCAGATGCACACCCTGTCAGTGTACCTGGCTGTCCCAGAGAACACAGCATGACGCACTGAGCACGTACACGGATTATCTTATTTAGAAGAACCCTGTGATGTAGGCACTTGTTATGAGTCGAAGTGTGCCCATCTCCAAAAAAAAAATTCTATTGCAGTCTTTTAACTCCCAGGCCCCCCAAATATGACTGCATTCGGAGACAGAGCCTTTAAAGAGGCGATCAAGTTAAAAACGAAGTCATTAGGGTGGGCCCTAAATCAATCTGACTGATGTCCTTGTAAGAAAAGCAAGCTTGGACACTCAGTGAGACACAGAGAAAAGACCAGGTGAGCCACAGCGAGAAGATGGCCGTCTCTGCACCAAGGGGAGAGGCCTCGCGAGGAACCAACCCTGCCAGCACCTTAATCTTGGGCTTCTTGCCTCTGGAACTGTGAGAAAATAAACTTCCGGTGTTCCGGCTGCCCAGTCTATCGTATTTTGTTACAGCAGCCCTAGCAAACCAATAACAGTTCCTAAATGCCATTGTTTTGATGAAGAAACTTAAGATACTTTTTAAAAATCATACATCTGTTGAGAAAGAAGTTAAATCAGCATTCAAATTCAGAGTCTGACTCCAGTGGCCTTGAAAGTAACCACTGGACTGATGGCCTTTTAAGGGGCTGGGCGAGGGGAGATTAAAAAAAGTCTAGGAACTCTGGGCGCAAAGCATGTGAATCTATTGGCAAGAGCTGACAGGAAGTATTGTACCCATGGGTATCTGAGAGAGGCTGTGGATTATGGAGCTAAAAACCAAATTTAAATTCTATTCCACCTTTCTCAGGAGAGTAACAGTCAAGCCACAAAGAAAGAGGTGATGCCAATAGAATTAACTGAGATCGCTTTCCCTCTGTTAAGTGATTAATCTTCAAAGGCCTGCAGTGTATTCCATTACAGAGGGAGGAAGTGCAGGGTTTTCCTTCTCTGCAGTGGCTCACTTGGAAGATTTCTGTCTTGCCTGAGGTCAACACAAAAGCCAATGCACTATCCTGGCCAAGACCCAAGCCCGTGAGAACCGGCTGTGGAAGCAGCCTCCTGGCCCCCACTGAAATTCTTGGATGGGCCTGGGAGCATCTACGATTTGTTCCCACCTATGGCTCGATCGCTTTCTGCATTCCAAAGATCCGACTGGAAATTGTTAAAGACTTCACGTTCGGCTGTGACAAGTTCCGGGCAGTGACCTTCATGGCTTGCTCACTTTTCCTGCTGCATACCAGGAGGTGGAGCTTGCAGCTGGCCTACTGAGCTGACCAGAGTCCAGCCTAGCCAGCTAGTAAGTACAAGGCTGGAGCCTCCTGGGGCCACTCCCCCGAGAAAGGCTTGGGAGAGGGGCCTTCAGGCTCTGATCACCGAACCTGGGGTGTAAGGTTTCCAGAAACGGAATGGCCACACCTATGGCCAACAGAACAGAGGATGAAAGGCTGCAGTCTACAGTTGGAAGGGTAGTCATCACGGAAAGCCCATTTGGTGGTGTCATTGTAATATCCAAGGGTCACTGTCAGTTGAATTGTTGCCAGTTGGAGAACAAAGCAAAAAAAATGTGAGTGCGGCTATCTCATCATGTGAGTAGCATAGCGACAGGGGTGTCTGAGAAAGGGCAGAGGGTGGAGGCAGATGGAGTCCATAAATGAGGAGGAAAGGTATGATACAGTAGGAGGGATCAGAGACGGCAGAAAGGCCCAGACATCAGGGGGAGTTAGGGAGGCTGAGATCTGGCAAGTAGGAGGCAGGGCCATGGCTCAGAATGGACCATGGCAGAGTAGGACTGAGGGACCAGCGTATGGGAGCATCTCACAGGGAGGACGAAGCATGCGGGTGTGATGAGTGCTCTGTGCTGGCTATGAGGCTGCTTCTGAGTGAAAGCGGATGGGGTCAATTGCAGGACTCTGTCTTGTAGAGTGGGAAGGGCAAGACCAGGTCTGTCACCAGCCGCCTTTTTCCACGGTTTGCCACAAAGTTCTCAGTCCTGCGGCTAAATCATACATCAGAAAAACACTAAAGAAGAGGGATTGGATGAACGCTAAGCATGGGGCAGGGCAAGACAGGAAGAGTCAGCTGTGAAGGGAGTCGCAGCCCCTCTCCCTGTAACCACTGTCAAGTTCCTTTCATCTTACAAAGAGTAGCTTCCTGGACCCCCCCGTCCTCTCCCAGCGTGATCCCACCTCTCTTCGTTTCTTCTCCTCCAACCTTCTCAAGGGTGATCTTGCTCCCTTCACTCTCCCACCTCCTCTTTACTCCTGACCGTCCCCCCATCCCCAACAGAGAACCCTCATGGAGGTCGTCAACCAATTCCTAAGTGCGGCATTAAGAGGACTGGTTTCGTGCCCTCCTCCTGACTCTGTGTAACATTTGCTGTTTGGATCTGCTCTGTCTTTCTTCATACTTGACCATTAGCCATCCCCCAATTACGGCATCCTTTCCGTGCTGAGCTACTACCCCCACTTTACAAATGAGAAAACTGAACGTGAAGTTAAGAGACTTGGATGTGGCCACGGCTTGTTGTGACACTGCATAGTCACCTAATTTGTACGGCATCGTCCCCCACTGGGTTGGTTCCCTAGAGATCCCCAAAACCAAGAAATATGCTCAACTGGCTATTTGTCTGTCCACATGTCAAGGTCAACATCTCCCTCTTTCAACCCTCACCTCCTCCCTCCCTACCACTGAAACTGACATTTTGGGGGAACTCCACCTCTGCTTTTCAAATTCCCATTGTGTATTTTCCCCACATTGAGTTCCTTTTAGATAGGAAGTTCTTCCCTTTCCACCTGTCAAACTTCCCCTTATATTCCTACATTTTAAAAAAGCCCAGTCTCTTCTTGGAAATGCTCCCAGAAAAAAAGATAAGACAGCTGTATGCATGGCTCTCTAAGCATCACCGCCTGTCTCCTGTCCTCACCTCCACCCAGAGACACAGCAAGGGGGTGACGGTACAAAGGTACTTCTTTACCTGAGCAACCAAGGGAAGGGAATGAGCCTCACGGATGCAGTCTATGATCCAGGCTCAAAGTTAAGTAACTTGGCCAAGGTTATACAGAGAGTGAGCAAGAACACTAACACTGAAACCTGGGAGTCTCTTACTCCTCAGACAGGGTCAGTATGCTAGAGTGAGCTCATCTTGGCTTCTGAGATCCAATTAAATTTGCAAGAATTCTCAGGGCTGGCTGATACAGTGTCGGAGCCTTAAGCTAGTCCTGGTGGGAGCATTTATACCACAGAAATTGGCAAATGCTGCAAATCAGCGTCCCCCTCAACCCTGCTGAGAGCTGGTTGCTAAACATTTACCAGCATGCCACTGGTCAGGATCAACTACCCTTTCTGAAAAGCTTGATGGGCATCATTGCAAATTAGAAGAGCCCTATATGTCTCTCCTCCATATTCCAGCACCAACCTTCTGGGCAAACCAATGCACTACCTGAATAATTATATTTTGTAAGTCTGAGATGACAACAACAAAGAAATCATTCACCTTTTTAAACTTTCACCGAAAACATATTCACAGTGAATAACTTAAGGTCTAACGATTTTCTTTGAATGCAGTCGTTCACAAGCACTGACATATTCATTTTGTCTCATTTCTGTATTTGAAGAGGGTGTGATCCCCACACGAGGTTACCACATGGGGTAACCTTAAGATGCCTCTGATATTCCCAGACTGACCATTAGGAAGAGGAGATGTAACCCTCACGACTGACGTGTGTTTGTGGCTGAGGCAATCTGGAAAAATCCAAAGCCAATCCAAGCGGCCGAGTGTAAGGAAAGGAGGAGTGGAATGGCTCAGGAAAGCTGACATCTGAGAAATTACACCATGACCCAGCTGGGGGTGGAAAAAAAAAAGCTCTTTAACAGAAAGGAGATGGTCTGAGGGAGATAGAATTCAAATCTGGCCACAACAATGGCCATCTCTGTTGTACCATTGTCTTATCGTAATTTTTATGAAATATTTCTTTATTGGCTCTGAATCCAGGTTTAGCATGTCATCTGATCATCTCTAGTAAGTTTTCAATAACAATCCTACCACCACCCCTCCGCGCCCGCCCCGGCTCTATTGAACAGCTACCTTAGCCCAGACTCTTGACATACATTGACTCGATTACTCTTCCCTTCAAATGTACTCGAGGTAGTGAGCAGATGTTCAAGATGAAGAGACTAAGGCTCACAGACTACGTAACTTCTCCATATCAAGCAGTTTAGAAATCAGAGAACCAGGATTCGAACACAGGTCTGCCTAACTCCAAAGCTCAGATTCTTTTTTAAGTCCCTGGGAAAGGTACATCTCCCCTCCATTGCCACAAATTAATGAATTAGCATTCAGATTTACATGTCAATTTCTTATCGATTTGGTTATCATGTGTCAGCTTTCTGATCAGCTCTGTCAGCACTGACGAAGTCAAAGAAGTCAAATTTGTGGGCCTGCAAAGCTGAGGAACCACCCCTGGAACACCCTGTCTGAGTGTCCCAGTAAATGTGGAGGTGGTGACACCTCTAGTCCATCTTTTGTCTGACTTGTTGCTCAGGGTTAAGGCCACCGTCCTTATAAGTGCCTTCAGGGCCCCACGTGCTATTGCTTTGGAGTTACCAATATAACCTGTCAGGTCTCTGCTTATACCCTTCTCCATGGGCTCAAATCTAAGCTCCTTTCATGGCATCGAGTTTTTATTCAAGGCCCTCCACGCGACAGCCCCTCACGCTCTCTGAGGTCACTTCCTGCCAGCTCCGCACACTCCCTCTGCCCCAGATGTGCTCCAGGTACTCTCTCACCTCAGGGCACTCGCGCTTGCTCTTCTCTCTGCCTCAAATGCCCTCCCCTCAGATAGCTCAATATCACTTTACTGAGACCTTCACTCAAATGTCAGCTTCTCAGCCAGGCCATCCTGACCCCACACTTCAGACAACCCCCAATGTCCCCTCCCACCTTAGCATTTCCTGCCACTTTGATGTACTTGATCTCTTTCTTGTTCCTTTTTTTTCCTTAAGTTCACAGGTACCCGATGCATGTGACCTCCCCAAGGGCAGGCAATGATTCTGTCCAGTCCTGAAACTACATGCAAGACTGTGTGGGTACTTTCCTCAGGAAGAGTCTACAGCTATCCTTGGATTCTCAAGTGGCCCCACAGGGAAAGGAACCCATGAGCCCACCAGCTAGCACAACCTCACACCATCATTCCTGACCATGGGAAAGAGGAATTCTCTGGAAGTCTCCATTCTCCTTTAGAAAGCAAACCTTGAGGATAGAGACAAGAGATGAAGAGGGATTAACACTTATTGAATGTTTCCAATGTATTAGGCATTGTTCCAGATATTTTGCAAATGTTATTTCATTTAATCCTGACAAGAATCCATTGGAATGTTTATTGTTGCCCCATTTCGTAGAAGAGGAAACGGAGGCTCCCAGGAGGTAAAGGGATTTGTCTAAGATTACTGCATTAAGCATGTTCTTTATTCTGATGTTTTGACATCTGGGGCCTTGCTGACTCTGGAGGGACTGCCCCTCCCAGAGTTAGCAAATACCTGGAAATAGCAAGCCACTGGTGCCTTTTATATGCAAACCAATAAATACAGAGCCCACACCCCAACCATTGGGCTCTGACACTCCCAGTCCACTTGCCTCCTGCTCTAATCACCCCAGGACCAGGTATCAGACAACTAGGATGGTCCCTGTGCCCCAGAGCCTCCTGAAATTATTCACACTAGCCAATCCTAAACCTCTGTCTCACCCCTTCCTTCCTGTGGAAACCACAGGAAAGGCTCTTGCCCTCATTTCCCTTCACTCTCTCTGTGTCCTGGCTGACCCTGGTGCTTCCCTACGTGGACTACAGGAGAGCACCAGCCCTCCCCTTCAGGACCTTCAAGGTCAAACACTGGTATTTAAAGGACCCAGCAGGAGGAAAGCTAAATTCAGCCCCCTGCTTCACTTATCTCTTTTTTGTAAAATGCTGTCAGAGCTATCGAAATACCAACTCCATAGCCAGCTGGATAAGGGCAAACTTTAGAGATTCTAGAACAAATGTCAGCCACTCAGCTGGTATGGCACAAGCTTCTTGGATGCCTGGGTCCCAGATGGCCTGGAACACACCATGAAGAAGGCTGGGAAAGTTCCAGTAAATCCATTCTCATGGAGGAGCAAATGGTTGACCAGGCTGAATGCCCTGCTGCTCCCTAGTGACTGCACTTTAACAGAGGCCACGAGATGGCCTGGAAGAAACACGGGCTCCGGTACAAACAGACCTGGCCTTGGTTTATTGTTTGTGAACCATGGAGAAAACGTTAATTTGAGGATTCAATGAGCAAAACATAGGCATATCTTTGAAACATATGCATACTATACTATCTATATGTAAACATATATACATATATATTGAAAGAGAATATATATATAGTGTATATATACATATCGAATATAGATACAGTCATGCGCCACTTAACCACGGGGTTCCATTCTGAGAAAGATATATACATAGCATCTATATAATATGTACGTGTATATACATACACATACACACACACTCTCTCTCTCTCTCTACATATATATATACACACACACACACATACACATATATGCACACACACACAATTATATTTGAGATAGTATTACTTAGCATGTTATTTCCACTAAATGTTGGCCCATGAGCAGGTAAGGTTGGCACATACTTGTGTGTGGGCCAAAGTGGAAGGGATCCTTGCTCCCTCGGCCCAAATTTTCATCACTGAGTGGCCTGGATGAGAAAACCTGTCAGGTAAAATGACTTCACCCAACCAGAGCCTTGCTGAGGATGGCAGCAATGTATGCCTTCGATGGCTGAGAGTGAAAACCTAGCCACCGTTGTTAGAGTGCCTTCTTGCTGCCCAGAATGGACGCTTACTCCTGACAAAACCTCTCAGGGGCAGGAATTATTAGCTGCGGTTTACAAATGAGAACGCTGAGGCTCAAAGAGGTTAAGGGCTTTGTCTGAGTGGAGTGGATGCAGCAACTGAGTGCAGAGCTGGGTGTGAGGCCAGGCCCCTGGGGTCCAGCCCGGAGCTTTCCACAAAGCCAGGAGGCGGCACCTTTTCTTCTAGGAGAGTACCAAGGTGACAAGCAGGAAAGGACTCAAAGTGCTTGGTTATTACTGGTGAAGAGTGAGGGGTGCAGGAAATAGTGGAGCCCCCAGCAACAGCAGGAAGTGGCGATGGGTCCCAGGCTATCACAGGTGGGCAGGTTTCACAGCTAATAGGCCCCTGAACTCCAGGGTCCAGCAGCCTGGGGCACATGGGGTCTGAATGTGAGAAAGGGAACTAACACGGGTCTGCTCTGGTCAGGTTGGCTGCAGAGTGATGCCCGCACTCCTAGAACTCCTCTCGATGTCCTCGCCCGTCTAACACCTCCAGCTGGTCCCTGGGGGTAAGCTTTACAGTTAAAAAGTTTAGGTTCAGAAAGGGTGACTCACCCCTAATCACAGGGGAAGGGGAACAGCTCATAGGGATTCACCCCCAGGTGCTCGTCTTGGGGTCTCTTCCATTCCGCCCTCTCCCCGGTACTGAGAGATATGTGACATGGAGAGACATCATTTGTGAAACACATAGACTTTCTTCCCTTGGAAATCTGGAGGAAGAGAAAAGATCTGTTGGAGATCAATTGATTGCACTTTCCTGGAGCTACACGCTCCCTGAGGCTTCGAGTTCATAATCATCTCTGATGTGAATGTCTAGCCTAATAATTAAAGATTGCTACTGTCCAAATTTTGCTGAGATTTCCCCACTTTCCTTTTAGAGTCATAGCCTGCCAGGGCTGACAGGGGCTTCAGGAGCCCTCCTGGTCCTCATGCACATACCCAGGCCCAGAGAAGATTCGATCTGAGCGATGTGCTCAGCACCCTCACCACTTCTCCCAGAGCAGACTCGCGACCTAGCGACCTAGTGCTACATCACTGGCCGCTTCCCGAGGCGGGAAAGCCGGGGGCGGGGCTGACAGGAGAGCAGTTCTAAGGGGCGGGATGTCTTCGCGGAGCAATGAACATGCTCTAAGATTGATCGTGGCGACAGAACGACTTTGTGAATATACTACAAGCCATCGAATCGTACACTTCACGTGGGAGAATTGTATGACGTGTAAATTGTTTCTTGATAAAGCCGTTGAAATGTTTTTAAAAAAATAAAAAAGGAGGAGAGCGGGTCTGCCGGCAAGACCCGCAGGCAGGGCTGAGCTGCAGGAGGGGCCCAGAGCCCCCAGGCCCTCAGCCTCCTTGCTGCTCCTCAAACGCTGGAAGCGCTCTCAGCTCAGGGCTTCGACCTTGACTTGCCTCTTCCTGGCACACTCCCCTCCAGTGCTCTGCTGGGCTGGCTCCCTCCCATCTTCGAATCTTTACTCAAAGGTCCCCTTCCCTGGGAAACCTTCCCTGGCCACCCGCTGAAAGCCGCACACGGCTCTGCTCCCCTCCCCACCCACCTTTCCAGCGTCAGCGCTGATTATTTTCTGAGACAGGTATTCCCCGCTTTCCAAAAGTTGGCATTATGCCACTTGGCTTTTATGAAAGATCTGCATTTATACCTGTGTTCACTAACCAAAGGAATCAGAAGATTTTCACTTTTACAAAAAAAAAAATGGAAAGCAAAGCAGTGTTCAGCATTTATTTTGCACAAGGTGTTATAGAGGCAGCACACACACGCCAAGCAACCAGAATGGCCCCGCCAAGCTCCTGCTCCCGGACCCACAGCATCTCAGCCTCAAGCCTCAGAGCTCTGAACTGTGCCTGAGCATCTGTGTTGATCTCGATTTATTTTGTGCACCTATTAGCAAGATGTAACTCAAGGTATCAGAAAAGCCTAAGAGAGCCCCCGGCTTCACTTATTTCTTCTTTCTAAGATGCCTTATCAGAAAAGCCTAAGGGTATTATACTTAGTGTAAAACTGGTTGTAGTTAAGTGTTTTGATTATAGTGAATAAAATAAAAACACTGCGTGTGTTGAACTTGCCTGCATTCTCCATTCATACTATTTACACGCAGAGAGAAAGGAAGTTGAAAGCTGCTGAAATTACTATTGGTTCTGTTAGTAGCCAAGTGGACTCTTCTATTCGGCAACCAGTAACGACACAATGGAAAGTGTTGCTTGAGTGGGTTGCTGGGTTCTGTTACCTGGGAACACTCAAAAATTTTTTTCCATATAAATTAATAGTAATTGCTTCTTTGCTTTACTTACTCCATTTGAGCTTACAAAAGTTCTCATAGGAACGCTCTACTTGCGGATAGAGGGAGAAACCTGTATATAAAATGACATATTTGTTATGTTCATTGTCTGTCTCTCCCTATAAGAAATTTAAGCTCCAAGAGGGCAGGATTATCTATCTGTTTTCATTTATTGCTATATCCATCCCCAGCTCCTAGAACCATGCTGGGCAGATAGTAGGTGCTTAATAATTAGTTACTGAATTAATGAACCAATTACAGTTACTGCTCAGGCTCTAAACCTGCAGCCCTCAGAGCCTCCCCCATGCGCTTGTACTGGTCAGCCTGTGTGGGCTCAGGAAGCCTGCCTCGATGCCCGTCACTGTTCCAGCATTTCATGCACAAACATTTCCAGGTGAACAATAGCTATTTCATCCGTGTTAACTGTAATGAAATGGACTTAGCTCATCTGTCTCATTCTTTTCTCCTGCTTTACGAACTCTCACTCATAGGTACGTACTACATTTTCTTTTGCACTTAAAAATTTGTTAAGAGAGTAGATTTCACGTTAAGTGTTCTAACCACAACTAAAAAAAAAAAAAGAAGGACTCTCCTCTTCTTCTCTTACCAGTTGTTGGGGGCAAGCCTCAGCTGAAAGGCCTCGGAATTATATGTGGATTCAAGCTCGACAGAGGCAGCGAAAGGCTTTACGTCTCTGTTTAAAATCTTTGCAAATTTTGCTTCAAAGTGTAAGGTACGAATGCTGTGTTTAAGAAGACGCCTCTGGTAGCTGAAGCAGGACTATGAGCTGGAGTTGGCTGGTCAGGGCGCCTTGTGTGTAGATGCCAAGCAGGTGTCTGACGGGAGAGAAGGAGGGCTATCTCCTCAAAAGGAGAGGAAACACAGAGCTTGAGAGAGGCCAGCCCCGGGGGAAATGAGAGAGGCCAAGTTTCCTCTGTGTTCTGGCCAGAGAAGGCAGGCTTGTCTTTCTGCATCTCTCGTCGTTTCAGTTATGGGTGAAGATGCAAGACAGCCAGGACGATGAGGCCAATAGGGAATTACACATCTTTTCCTTCATTAACCTGCTCCTGGCTATGATATAGAAGTGTGATGAGCAGCCCGGAAGCTGAGACCAAAGGCTGGAACCCCACAGTATGTCTCTGAGATGAGCGACTGCAGCTCAGCACAGGGTGAGTCAGGGAGAAGGGCTCTGCTCCCCTCGGGTGTGGTCGGGCAGTGGCTGAGACCGGTGAGGGGTTGGGGCAGGCGCAGAAGCTTCCTATAACTCTGGATGAGGTGATTCATTATCCGATGTTCGACGCAGTGGATTGGTTATTTTAATAACAGATTTTACTTCTTGGAATTGAGCAAACTGAGGGGGAAAATTCATTGCTTTGGTGTAGAGCACAGATCCGTTCATTACCTTTGGGCCACAGAGCCAGGTCACCATCACTTTCTGGGTGGAAGCTTCACTCCATTGTAACCCAAATCCTAAATAATCAAGTAATCAACTTTTGTGTCCTAGACTTAGAGGGTGACAGCTAATGTCCACATGAGCAGCACTGGAAAGGGGCCAGAAAGCACTTTTCGCATAAGAAGAAAGCGAGCTCCCCGGAGGAGAGACATGGAAGTATCCCACTGCTGGGAGAGCGAGGCGGGCAGCTCGGTTTAACTGAGCCGACAGCCAAGAAGCAGCCCCCTGGGCCTTCCTTCACCCGAGAACCGGAACCAGAAGGTCGAGCCCTTCACTGCAAAGGGAAACCTGATCGGGGAGACTGAAGTGGGAGCTGATGCTCCCCACGGGGGTGCGTTTCATCCTTACTAGGGAAAAGAAGAAGGGCTTTTGGGGCTGGCAGCCAAAGAGACAGTCACAGTTCAACTTAACGAGAGCAGAGAAACACGAATGAACACTTGCCTTGCTGAAGCGCTCGACGCTGTCTGTCAGGGCTCTTGCTAGAAAAAAAAGAAAATGTAAAGCTAAAGTAGAAGTCACTAGAAGGGCTTTCGATGTAAAAGCTAACAATTGAAGTTAAGAAAGAAAACTGTCAGAGAGGTTAATGAGAGACAGAAAGAGCCCTAACTGAATCTTAGCATTCAACGCTTGTTTAAAAGAAAAGCAATGTTTAAAGACAGGGTTTAATATTTTCTCGTACTTCCTTTTCTTTCTTTTTGGTGCTTGTTTTTACATAAATTTGGTGCAGGTATCCATGGCTATTGATGGTCAGGTGTGTGTGTGTGTGTTGGGGGTGGGCAGGACGACATGGGCAAGGCTTGGTGTTTGAACCACGTCCTGTAGGTGCAGTGCTACCGTCTCAGCCACAGGTCCAAGGCGGCAGCAGGAGGGGCCTTTTCTGAGAGCCTTTCCTGCCGCGTAGCCCTGGGCAACTGACTTGCCTCTCAGGCTTCAGTTTCCCATGCATTAAACAAGGAGGGTGGGCCGGATGGCCTCCATCCGCCTCTTCAGTTCTAAGGATTCTGTCACTTGAATCACTTTGGAAACTGAAGTCGTGGGGTTACTTTCTTGACACCAAGCCAAGGTGTCTTTCTGGTTGCATCTGCCCGACCCCCACCCACAGGGGTTCCAAACACCTGTAAAGTGTCACCCGGTGGAGTGCCAGTTATGGCAACAAGTCAGATCTGCTCTTGAGTCTCTCTGAGAGGACCCCTTACCCTAGGGGGAAGCATATCCCCAATGTGTGTCCCTGAGCAGGGCTGGCCCTGTTCTGGGATCAGCGGTGGCCCTACCTTGAAGTTCCAGCTCCGGCCCAAGCTTGGGTGGTGGGCTTGAGCTTCCAGTCCCACCCAGGGACTTCCAGTCTTTCCCCCAGCTGAGCTCAGAGGGTTGAGGGGGCGCACATGGCTCAGAGGGTATCTGGGGATGCCCAGGATTTTTTCCAGAGGGTTTCCAGAGGGATCTAAGAAGACAGAGGGGTATATACCACCCCGGAAGTGTGAGGCCCCCGGTTTTAGTACCAACTTCTCACTAACTGGGTAGGCCTCACTGGATCTGGCCGAGCTCTCTCAGTCTCCAGGGTCAGAATAAAGACTATCCTCAAGAAACAGCCCGTTGAAGGGATCAGCGCTCTCGTGTGTCTCGCACTAACAGGCATCCTGGGGAGCTGGGAGGGTCCTGAGTCTTGGGCCCAGTCCCTCGTCTCCCGCTCAGGCCAAGTTGAGCTGGGTAGTAGGATAACAAGGTTTCTCCCTGAGTGCTTAGCACAGGCGGCTCATGCGGATGCTCTCGAAGACTGAGAACATTTTCAAAAAGCCAAGCCCTGGGCTGAGATTCCAGGGACAAGAAGCAGAAGCACCGTCTTCTGATCTACTCAGTGTAATTGTATCTGGGGTACACACACACACACACACACACACACACACACACGTGCGCGTGCCGGAGCTGACCAGTCCACAGGGCATGCCAACCTCTGCTACCTCCTTGCATCGGTGACCAGTTCCACACAAGCTTGTCTCTTTGAGACTTGGCCACAGTCATCGCTGAGGCAGACTCAGGTGCTGCGTGGACACAGCGAGTGGCCCACACTCCTGTCCCTGCCATTTTTCCATGTGGAAGCATCGGAAAACCCCAAACGTAAGGAAAAGCGATAGAGATACTAACTCCTGATCGGTGCCCGCAAGCCAGTTCCCCTATCAATCCTCCTCCATCTCAAGGCACCCGGCTAGAAGCCACCTCCCTCCTCATCGCCTTCACTGGTCCAGCTGAGTCTCGTTGATGTGCTCTCCAGGGCACCACTGAAATCCGCACGCTTGGCAACATTTCCCCAAAATGCTCAGCCCCATCATCTCACTCTGGGCCTCCCCAGCACCCTCTAGGCTGGTGTCCCTAGTTCAGCTCCTGCTCTTCCCCCTCCACAAAAGGAAGGGGAATCCTCTTTAAAAGCAAATCTGATCCTATAGCTTTCCTACGTAACCCTTCCCATTGCACTCGGTACAGACCCAAGCTCCTTGCAGGGCCCAGCGAACCCCGCCGGGTCAGACCCCTGCCTTCCTCCCCATCCTCCTCCCGCACCTCTCGCCTCCCCTTCCCCACCCACTGCCAAGCTCCAGCCATGCTGGGTCTGTTCACTTTCCAGAACAAGCCAGGCTTTTCCTGTATATATGCTGTTCCCTTTGCCTGGAAAGCTGTTTTTGCTCTACCTAGAGTTGGCTCCTTCTCATCATTTACACTCAGCCTAAATATCCCTTGTCTGGGGACGCTTTCTCTGGCCACCACCCGCCTGCCCAGAGCAGACTCTCTCCAGCCCCATCCCAGGCACTTTGGTCTCAGCACCATGTTTGTTGGCTGCAAAGCACTTAGCACATGTCATCTGCCTGTTTTTGTTCTGTCTCCCCAGAGATGGGAGATGCCTGAGGGCTTGCACAGCATTTGCTGTGCTCCCTCTTCCCCTGGGCGCATGTGCCCTGCTAAGATGCACCTAATTTAACGCATCTTTGTTGAATGGCAGTCCGTATCAAGTACTCATGATATACCAGGCAAGGTGCTAAAGGGGCGAATGCACAGCTCATGAGACCTTCGCGACACCCCCCAAAGCAGTTATTACGCTCACTTTACACGCGAAGAAGCCCAGCTGGGAAATTAACTTGGCCCATGCCCTAAAGTCAGTAAATGGCGAGGCTGGAATTCACACGCAGCTCTGTCTGACCACGACTCCGGACCGCTTTGCAAACCCTGCCACAATCCGGGCTACTGGCAGAGCTTTCGGCAGACATGAGATTCACTGCCAGGGTACATGGCACGTCAGAACGATATGCTCCTTTTATAGTTTTATTTTTATCTTTGTTTAAACTTTCAAGACATCAGATTTAAGGAAGACCCTGCTGAAATACCCAAATGGCTCTAGCACAATATTTTCTGGTTTATTTATAATAATAATAATAATAATTATTATTATTGTTATTGTTATTGTTATATTAACTTGCAGGCTGACTACTGCACTGTTAACCCAGTGATAAGTGAGGAATAGAAGCAGGGAGATGGTAAAAGTGGGAGAAGCCGGCACTGGGCAAGATCAATGGAAAACTCACCTATTAAAGTGATAGTAATAGTGATCTTTTAACCATCTACTATCGTTGATGGTATAAAGTAGACAGGTGTCATCAAAGACCATCCAAAGCAAGGCCAGTCAACCGTGGATCTCACTAGTAAAGTTCGCAGTTCAGTTCAGAAAGTGTGTCAACAATTTTAAAAAAGCTCTACCACCACTACAAACAAAATGACCAGACCAAATATCATATAAGGCATTTGATATTTGTCAGGTTATAAAATGCTTATAACAACCCTCTGGGGTAGGTACTAATATTTTCCCCATTTCAGAGATGAGAAAACTGAGCAACAGAAAGGATCAGTAACTCCCCAAAGGTCAAAAGGCTATCAGGTAGCGGGGCGGGCGGCACCCCCACCTTTCCAGGCTGCCACACCCCACGCGCTCACACAGCTGAGAGATTCTTTCCGTGTCACGAGCAGATTCCTTCCAAGTTCACAGGCTTTCTCTCCCCTCCTCCAATTTCTAATACTTAAACTGGTTTTCTTTAACGTGCATACATGTCATGCAGCTTTTTATGGGAAAAGAGAGGGAAGGCATCTGTTATCACAGCAAAAGGGTCTGGTGATGCGCAGACGGAGAGCCGGACGCCAAGCCCCTTGCAGCCTGTGCTTGGTGACGGCAGGCTTCCTTCCCATCAGCCCCGCGGCTGCTGCAGACTCCATCCTTGTCTTCGGGATTCACGATCCAACAGCAAAGACTGCCACTCAGTTTTCTTTAGCCCAGTGGTTCTTAAACGTGTTTAACCACAAAAGCCTATTTTGAGAAACGCCTATGCCATACCCCGAAACGAACATGGGGAGATGCTCACCCAGCCTCTGAGCTGCTGGCACAAACAGGAGTGGGTGGGGAGGAAGCTCCTCCAGGACGCAGGACCCTCCTCCCCCGGCCAGCTCTCCCCAGGGGCCTGCTGGTGGCAGTGCACCCCAGCAGCCCTCGCACCCCGACGGCCCTCGGCCCTCACTGACCTGGCCCCGCTGGGCTCCCGCGTCTGGAGCACGTGCAGGAAGCAACGTCCGCTGCCCCTTGAGTTTCCTCTCCAGGGATTTCACATCCGCCTCTCCACGTTTACAATCTGGGGAACTGTCATGGGAAGGGCTCAGCCAGGAGGCTGAAGCAGGGATGAGCCACAGGCCAAAGAGGGCTGGGGCTTCCCAGAACCCGGCCCACACCACTCACTACGAGGCTCTGGAGATGATAAACACACCCCTTAGGTGCCTGCAGAGCTTGACTGTTTTCAAAGTGATCTACGTGCGTTACGTCACTGCATCCCCCTAAAAATCAAGTATTATTGTCATCTCCCCATTATATCAAAGTGCAAAGAAGGCCTTGAGGGCTCCCTCGAGGCTGGAAGAGCAAGGCGGGTCTGAGCACCAGTGAACTAATGTGAGACTCTGCCTTGACCAGGGAAGTCTAACCTCGCAAGGGCTCCTCAGGCAGCCAGGTGTTTGGTGTCCAGAGATGCCCTGATGCCATAGAGACCAGCGCTGTCTGGACCAGGCTGTGGGGGCTTCTAGGGCTTCTTGGAGACCATCAGGGGCCACAGGGGCCAGGTGGGGGGAGGGTGGCCAGTGGGCAGAGTACACCAGGCTCTGGACCCCCATCTAACAGGAACAGAGCAACCTGAGGCTATTTTATAAATGGTGTGCATAAACTTTGATTTGAAGGAAGAGCACCACTCGTAAAAACATCTGAAACTGCTGCCTAACCTGGTTTAGTCTTTTTCCCATATGCTACTTCCAGGTCCTCTCCCCCATCCTGTACACATCCGAATACCTCAGCTCAGGCCGACACCTAAGGAAAGGGGCCATTCCCCTCATTTGGACGACCAGGGCCCTCCGCTCTGCTGCTCCAGGAACATGTGAGACCCCGGCTCTGCTCTGCTCATATGAACAAAGTGGCCATGCCCAGGTGAGCAGACTGTCACACAGGTAGGTGTTCAGGAAATGTCTGTGCCACTCGTGCACCCTTGGTGTGGACCGCGTCAGCATCGCACGGAGGCCTGAGCGTCGTGAGGACTCAGGGGTCAGGACGGGCGATGCCCATCAAGTATGCTGGGCACTGAGTGCGATAGAAGGTGGCCACCAGGTGGTCGCCAGGCGGGACGGGGGTCCTGTCTCAGCCCAAGAGAAGGCGCATTCCCCAGGCTCCTGGGAGGCGGGGGCACTCACAGGGCAGCGTCTCGGCGCTGTTCTTCTGGACCATTATGCAGAGCTGTAGCACCAGTTGGGGGGCGCTCTCCAGGAACGTCTCGAGGAGGCGCAACATGTTGACGTCTGCATATTCGTACATCATAGCCCAGTAGAAGCGTCGCTGGTGTTCCTTCTGCCGCTGGCTCTGAATCCCTAGGTACATGGTGCGGATATACCTGCCAAGAGAGATAGGACAGAACAGAGTGTGGGTAGAGGCGGGGGCTTTGGAAGGGCCATGCTGTCCCCCCAAACCAGAGCTGCTTATGCCAGCGTCCCCTCTCTCACTCCAAGGTTTTCCAGGTACTTGAACTGGTTCTAGGGGTCCTCCCAGCCCACGGGCACAGACACGGTGCTAAGGCTTGAGGGTAGCATTTGTAGAGCTTCTACTAAATAGCACAGGCTGCCTGGGTGCCAGGCGACAGGCAGGTGTCATTCTCACTTAAGACAGACAAGGATCAACCAGGGATCCATAGCTGGATGGCAGAGCAACTATGAGCTGCCCCCCGCCCCAGGCCATTAGACACCCGAGCTCGTGTGCCCCCTCTACGTGAAGGAGACTCAGAACCTGCACCTCTGTCCAGGTGTCACACAGATGCACTGACCCTGCTCCATCAGGGAGGGACAAGGGGCAAAGGAAGCAGGTTCAGGGAAGGATACGGGCTCTGGGTTCAAATCCCAACTTTGTCATTTGCTAACGGGATCTTGGACTAATTACTCCAACTCCGTGTCCTTGTCACTCTTCTTTAACATGGGAAAAAGAATCGCAGCATCACGGAGTTGGCGGGGCGATTCGGGAGGTAACGTGAGTGGCGGGCATGCATATCAGGTCTAAGTAAGAAAACTCCATGCCTCACTTTCGTCTGAACTTTCAAGAGCTGTCACCAAGCCACAGTCAAGGAGAGGATTCAAGGTACCATCTAAGTTGGCCAGTGGCCTCTGAGGCTGGGCCGGAGCCAGAGGAGGAGGCAGCACCACGCTGAAAGCGGGCTTCAGAAAGCTTGATTTTGTGGCCCAATTTGGATCCTAAACACGAACCTTAAACAGGGCAGGACGGCACTACAGTGAGGACTCTGTCAGGGAGGGAGGGGTGTGGGAGAAGAGCAGGTGTTTCTGGGCCCATCACCTCCTGGAGTCCCTGACAGGCCGTGTGGGGCAGCCGGGTTATCGTCATTTCACAAATGGGAAACTGAGGCTCTCAAGTGAAATGAAGTACTGAATTCTGGTTCCGTTACTCACTAGCTGTGGCACTTCCCATGAGTCAATGCCTTTCTCTCGGCCTCAGTCTGTAAGTTCTCAAAATTAAGGGAGCAGGGAAGAGATCTGGAAAAGGGCAGGGAGGTTGGTGTACCTGACCTATGAAGCTACAGGGTCACGGAGAGAGAGAGACAGAGAGATAAAAAGAGAGAGACGAAGACAAAGAAAGACAGAAAGACAGAGAGAGACAGAGAGAGACGAGGAGAGAAAGAGAGGTAGAGACAGAGACAGGGTAACAGAAAGACATACAGAGAGAAGGGACACAGAGGACCGAGAGCGATGTGAGAGGGAATAGGGGAATGGAGAGAGGAAGGAGAGGAAGGAGAGGAAAGCAGTGTCAAAATTTGGGGCCCGAAGGAGAGAACTGCCTGGAAGAGAGAACTGCCTGGATGTGAGCAGTAAGCCTGGGCGGGGACAGCTGTAAGGAGACTGGTCACAGGGAGTTTGGAGGGAGGCAGGGGGGTCAGACTCTGAATCAAGGAAGGAAGAGTCAGATTGGTCAGATCTGATGGTGGCTTGGGAAGGTGGCTTGGGGGACAGGGCTGTCCCGGCTGAGGTGCTGGAGCAGGGCTACGAGTCCGGAGGTTCTGCATCGGCTCCCAGAGCAGCCATGCACCCAGCAGAGTCTTGGTGTTGGGGGTTTCAGGTCAGATGTAGTCTCTATGATCCAAAAGTCAGCTCTACCCCATGTGGCACTTGCAATACACAATGCCGCGGGCTACAGACTCCCACTGGCACCAGACCACAAATCAATATGCTTTCAGGGGTGCACTCAGACCACAGACTCTGCCTCTCCTAGCCTCACAAAGTGGCCCAAGGTGGAGGAATGATTATGTGGGAGAACCAAGCTTACACATCCAGGTCCCAGGCCAAGGTGACGCCGACACTCAGATTCACCTAGATCTGCCTGACCATGGCAAAAGAAGCCCTTGACCCGCCCAGCCCCTCTCATTTTCCCTAAGCCACAGCCCCTCTGCCCATCGTGGCCAGAGCAGTGGAAGACAATGAGTGTGAGAGTCAACAATAATGCCTGACAGAGAAACCGACCCCCAATTTCCTCCGTGAGAGCGTCCCAGGGTGTGGGAAGAAAGGAGGGCGAGAGTGGGCAAAGCCAGAGCCCCTCCCCTGGTGCTGATGAGCAAACAGAAGCCATGAGCCCAGAGTACACCAGCATCAAGTCCGAAATCAAATTTGGAAACCATGCCTCTTAGGACACCAGCTCACATGGCCTCCCAAACTGGAGTCCAATTCAGGGTTTCCTGATCAAGTCCCTTCCACCTATTCCACTCCAAACTGCTCTTCTATCTTTAAGTCCTTGGGCCCCCAAGAGACAGCTGAGCGCTATGTGTTAAATCCAGAGTGGGTCTACTCTAAGTGACCTCTGGGACACCCCACCAGCAGCTTCTTGCTAAGCCTCTAGCACCTGTGCAAAGACAGCCTTGGCCTATGGCCACGAGGTGTCGCCAGACCCTAAGCCACGCAGGAAGGCTGCTCCAGGCGATGATCTCATCTCCAGCTAGCGGCCTCCTAAGGCCCAGCACCCTCCCTTGTGGCTGCGTAGGGGTGCAGGGGGTGGCAAGCAAGGCTGAGGGGCAGGCGCAGACGTACTCAGCACATCCCTATGAGGTATGGCATCTACAGGAGACAGGTGGGCTGCTACTCCCCCAAACCCTCAACTTCTCCCTTTCCCTGGCAGATTTCAGAATGCTCACCACTCCCAGGAAGGTAGTCCAGGAGAGAAGACACTCAACTCTCCTCCCCCTGGATTTGCTTCCACATCTTGTGTCACTTCCTATCACACCATCTCTCCCCTAAGAACATTACATCATGAAATACATGGGTCTCAAAGCAGGGAAGCAGTGTGTCATCATATAGCAAGGACTCAGGAAGGCTGGGCCTGGCCTAAGATCTATAGGACTGGACAGCCTTGGGCAAGTCTTCCCCAAAGCTGGGCCTGCACTCTTCACCCATCTCAGGGGGTAGATTGGAGGATCCCTAAGCTTCCATCAGTGTTTATAATTTCATCCTTCTTTGAACGCATGGCTGGCTCCACAAAGCCAAAACTATGGCCTAGCATCTTCACAAATAATACCTGATGTTCGCGTGGCTCTCATAAGTGCCAGGCACTGCTCTGAGCATTTTGTACTTAGTAACTCATTTATTCCTCACCACAACCTTATAGACACAATACTACCCTTATTTTACAGATGGCAACTGAAGCACTGAGGTTAATAAACGTGCTTCAATTTACCCAGCTAAGAAGTAGTTGAACGGGTTTCAAGCCCAGTAGTCTGGCTTCATTCAGGACCAGTGCTCTTAGCTCCTACCCATATGCCTCTCAGAGGTGGACCATTTGTCTCTTTGCCTCTGAACTTAGTACAGTGGAAAAGCACACTTTGCCCCAAACTCTTGGGATCTCTTCCAGTTCTGTCACTGGCTGTGTTATCTTGGGCAAAGACCTCCTAACCTCTCTGAGCCTCAGTTTCCTCATCTCTGGCCCAGAGTAGGATGCTAGGACATATGGAACAGATAAACGCATGCAATCGTGCCCTATCAGAAGGCTGCAGGGGGCTCAAATGAGATGTCCGTGAGAATATTTGGAGATCAGAAGCCACAGATAGCAGCTATTTCTGTCCCCCTCTCCCCTCAAGGTGCTCTCCTCCTGTCTTTCCTTCAGTTCACTTGGCTTGTTCTCTTCCCAATTTTCTCTCTTCCCCCTGCCCTATAAACCACGGGGCTATGTAACGCTCCTTATACCTGCCACCAGAACTCTCTGGTTGTCTGAGCTCTCTGGTTGTTTTCACTTTCACACCAGCACTCTGAGGGAGACACACTTGTCTTCTCTTCTTCCCCACTGGCTCATCTTAGGCTCAGAGAGGCTGAGTGACTTCTCCAAAGTCACACAGCCAGTCATGGTTCAGGCAAATCAGAGAAGGTCATGCCCAAACTCAGTTGCCCCACTGAGAGCTGGCTCTAGCTCTGCATGACGCTGGCTGGGATGGAAAATAAATGATTTCTGCAAGGGGAAGCAGCTGAATAGGTTTGCCTATCTGGGCCTACAGTCCCCTGCTGCTTCTTATAACAGTCTCAGAAATGGCATTTTGAAACCTCTGATTGTAGAGAATGACTCACTCTTGAAGCCCCAAATTGGGCTGAGTCTAGGTTGTGAAGCCTGAGCTTGGAGAATCCTCTTTAAGAAAAATAATATTACCTACCAAACATGGAAAGTAGAAACAGCACCAATTCTACACACTTTCTTCCAGGAAAACAAAAAAGGAAAGAATACTTTTCCATTTATTTTATGAGGCTGGAATTACTCTGATATCAAAGCCAGACATATACCATACAAGAAACTAAAACTATATTTAAAAAAAAAAAAAAACTACAGAAAATATCTCTCATAAACATAGATGCAAAAATCCTCAACAAACTATTAACAAATCAAATCCAGCGATATCTAGAAAGAATGATATACCATAGCTAGTTTGGGTTTATCTTGGGACTATAGGGCAGGTTTGATATTCAAAAAAATCAATCCATGTAATCAATAATAATAAGAAGAAAACCATACATCACATTAATTGATGGAGAAAGAAAGCATTTGACATAATTCAACATCCATTCATGATTTTAAAAAAATCTCAACAAACTAGCCCAACATAGATGAAAGATATCTACAAAAACCCATAGTTAATATCATATTTAATGATAAAAGACTGAATTCTTCCTCTTAAGATCAGGAACAAGACAATGATAACTACTCTTACCACTCCTATTCAACGTCCTAGTAGAAGCCCCATCCAGTGCAATAAGCAAAATAATAAAGTCTATGCAGATTGCGAAGAAAGAAGTAAGACTGTCCCTATTTGTAAAGAACATGGTCATCTAAATAGAAAATTCCAAGGAGTATACAAAAAGCTTATAGAACTACTTAGTAAGTATAGCAAAGTCTCATGACACAGTTCAGCATATAAAAATTAAATATATTTCTATAGACTACTAATGAACCCTTGGAAATTGAAATTTGAAAAATATGTAACATTTCAATTAGCCCCCCAAAATAAAATGCTTAGAAATGAATCTAATAAAATGTTCGGGAGTTGTACACTAAAGCTACAAAACACGAATAAAAGAAATCAAAGAAAATCTAAATGCTAAAGAGACATACTATGTTCATGAATTAAAAGACTCTATACAGTGACATTATAATGCCAATTATATTAAATCTGATCTCCAGGTTTAATACAATTTAAATAAAGACCCCAGCAGAATTTTTTTGTAGACATAGACAAGAAAATTCTAAAATTTATATAGAAAGGCAAAAGAAAGAGAACAGCCAAAATAATTTTTTCAAAGAACAAATTTAAAGAACTCACACTACATTAGAACTCACTATCAAGCTAGAGTAATTAACACAGTGTAGTGCTGGCAAAGAGAGAGAAATACAGATCAACGGAACAGAATAGAGAGTCCAGAAACAGAACCATACACATCTGGTCATTTGATTTTTGACAAAGGTGCAAAGATAATTCAATGGAAAAAATATGTCTTTTCAACGAATGATATAGGAACAATTAGTCATTCATAGAAAACAACTAACTTAAAATGTATCATAGATTAAAGTGTAAAACTAATACACTTTTAAGAGAAAACGTAGGAGAAAATCCTTCTGACCTTGTATTAGGCAGAGAGCTCTTAAATAGGACAGCAAAAGCATGACCATAAAAGAAAAAAATGATGAATTGGCTTCCATCAAAATTAAAAACTTTTGCTCTGTGAACGACATTGTTAAGAGAATGAAAAGATAAGCGACAGACCAGGAGAAATATTTGCAAATCACATATCTGACAAAGAACTTGTACCCAGAATATGTACAGAACTCTCAAAATTGCCAACTAAGCAAGAAGGAAGGCAGGAATAGCCTGAGCGAAGGAGAAAAAGACAAGACTTCTCACCTCACCACCCTGTCCTGCTCTTTCTCACCAGGCCAAAAAAGTCTCCTCGGGCCTGGCCCCAAGGACCCAGCCTCTAATGAGAAGACTCGGCTGATGACACCCCAGGATGGGAGGTGAGGGACGGCTATGGGGCACTGACTCACCCTCGGGACTGCCCTGAGCCTGGATAGAAAATGAACGGGTAGTGGCTACAAAGATTTAAGGCAGAGCTAGCCCCACAGTCCTATTCCCACAGGCCCTCTTGGGCCAAACCAGCTACTGAGGGGGGACTGCTGGGGTAAAGCTGGGGATCTTACTGTCTACGCAGGTAACCAACACGAGCAGGGTAGTCTTGGCAGTCTCTAGCTCTCACCTCTCACCTCGTAAAATAATTCTGTGAGCTCTTCTATCCCACCCAGGGAGTGGCAGTCACCTCAGAGGGTGCCTAAGACCCCGGTCTGGACTTGGCCCTTCAAACTTCCCCTAGGAGGAGGAGGAGCAGGAGGAACCTGAGACGAGAGGCAGCATCGCAAAGCAGGAGGTACAAGCAGATCTTGCTGGCGCACAGCCTGGACGGCAGCTTTGACGTTACTGAACATCGCAGGCCTGCCTTCCTCTTCTGTGTGCGGTCTCCAGGCGCGGAGCCAGCGGGCGTCACTGTGAGAAGGCTGCCCCTCCAGAGCCCACGTGCCCGTCAGGGAGGGGATACTCACATATGCTGGTCGGAGGCCACCGTACACCCTGCATTTCACCTGCAACCCGCAGTGCAGAGCAGGCCCCAGAGTGGGTAGGGGAGGAAGGCCCAGTTCTGCACAGGGGCCGCCGACAGGGGTCACTGACTGTCCCTCCTTGTGTGCACCTGCAGACGCTGCCCTGGCGGCAGAGCTGAAGCAAAACCACACAACACAGCTCCTGGCCACCACCCCCGTGGGGCTCCTGGGGTCCTGCCCGCGGTGCTTAGGGCCCCAAGTACCCGTCTAGGGCTGTGGCCCTGGAACACGAGCTGTGTCTGCCACCAGCAGCCAGGCCTCCGGGGTGGCCATAGCACTCTGACCCCTCAGGCTCTTTATGGAAAGACCTGGAAAGGTGACCTCAGAGGCAAAGCACACTTGTCCTCTGAAACTAATAATACAGTTATTTACCTGGAGGGCTCTTTGCTTCTTTAAAAAAAATGCCTTTATATTTTTGTTGCATTTAAATACAAGTAGCCATGCCCCTGGGGCCACCTCAGAGCATCTGTAGCCTCATCCTGGGTGAGTGTGGTGCACACTCTCTCTCTTACACGGATGCATACACACCACTGCACTCATCCACATGCCAACGCCGGGAACGCACTCCACGCAGACGCCGCACATAGACGCGCATGCACACTATACGTCCCTGGTGTGGACATGCAAACTGCTTATGAAATCCATACACCCACGTGGCCATACACTGTGTCCTACGCAGCACAGAGACCCACATATACGAACAACCACGTGCATGTACACACTACGCACGTCTAAGCCGCCACCTGTACAGACACTTGGAGGCACATGATCTCACAGCCCTGAGTCACAGCCAACCCTGGATTACCGAGGAGGTGGTCTCTTGCCTGTGCCTCCTCTTCTGCCCGCCCCCTCCCCCCCACCTCGCCCAGGGCTGCTTGCTTCTGGCCATTCTTGGTCATCACAGCAGACATGAGGACACAGAGGAAAAGCCACACCCACATCAAGCCACCAGGCTCTTCTGGGTACTGTGAACCCTCAGAGCTTGCAGGGCTGCTGTAATTACTGGTCAGATGGGAAGTGAGAGGATGCAGGGGGTTCCAAACCTGATGACGTGCTGCCCCCAATATCAAGGATGGTGCCGGGCTAGCTGCCACCAAAGCACCTAAGAGCTCACTGCTATGTGAGCTTGCGAAGGGCCCTTGGCCCTGTTCACACCTGATTCATTTCCCTCCACCTGTGCCTGGTTTATTTCGGAATCATAACTTGTCTGACAGCTGTAAAGGTGTTGAAAGCTGTTGCAACATTGTAAAATCTGCATTTTCGTCGGGTCCATCCTTCTAGAGGGTAGAGGTTTCCTCCCATGTGTCCTTTCCACATCCAGGGCTGGAAGGGTCTAGGGCCAGGAGGCCAGGCAGTTGCTGTAGGAGAAAGTGGCCCAGCAGAGGGGTTGGGGGTTGCTCAGGGCTCTGGGCTCCGTAGAGCTTGTGTGGGAACCTCACTGCTCTGGGGCTTGTCGCCTGCTGAGAACTGCTGAGCTGGGCCATCAGGTGCCACCCAGGGAGGGTGCTGACTGGGGAGCTCTGAAGTTGCCATTTTCAGGGAGGAGGCCCCGTGGCTGCTCGTTCCCTGGGTCCTGGTGCAGGAGCAAGCAGCAGGACAGTGCACGAGCCCCTCCAGCTCTTCTGGGTTATCCACAGATCTCAGAGGCGTCAGCGCCTGACTTGTCACTGCCAGGATCAGAGAACAGCCTATTGCCAGGTTACCGCTACTGCCAGGTTACTGCTATCACCATTGCCATTTTGCGGATGAGGAAATCGAGGCTAATCTAGATTCGGTAACCCGGGTGGCTCCCCACGGGCTCTGCATCTAGGTAGTCAGTTTCCTCACCTCCCTCTCCCACCCCTGCTCCCTGCCTCCCGGCCACACCTGACGGCTCTCACTCCCAGACCTTCCTGGCATATGTTATCTTGATGTCTTTGCTTAAGACAAGTCAGGGCTGACACCCCTGAGGTCTGGACGGGCTGGAAGGGCTTGTGCACTGTCCTGCTGCTTGCTCCTGCCGCAGGACCCAGGGAACAGCTGCGGGGGTTCCTACCTGGGCACAGAGTCAATGGCATGCAGGTAGGAGCAGGGCCCAGCTCCCCTCCACACACCTGACTCCCTGTCGGGTCAAGGTATTTTCCTTCCTGTCCACCCACTATATAGCACTAGCGCTCATCTGCTGGGTTCTCCCTATGTGCCAGCCACAATTAAGCAGTCTGCATATGGTAAGTCATTCACCTCAAAAGCCGTATGATTGTCTACGGATGAAGAAACTGAAGCGAGGGGGCACGCAGGGACGTAGCTGCGCTCCAGACCGGCTGGTCGGACGCCAGAGTGTGCTGCTAACTCCGGGCACTGTACTCTCCCGCGGGCTGCCTTTCATTCCCTCTCTCTCCCCACTTCATTTACTCCTTCAACGACCCCATGAATTAGATCATCTACTAGCTCCTTTTACGGATCAGGACACCGAGGCTCAGAGGGGTTAGACAGCACGCCCGCGCTGGAAAGCCACGTGGGAGCCTCTGTTCGGCTGCGTTACATGCCTCTGTCTCCACCCCTGGAGCCTCCCCCTCCACTGCCACAGCTCTCCTCACGGCCAACCCTGTACTGGAGTCACTTATGTAGTGACATTTCAACCCCAAAGAGGGAAGTCTGTACACCCAGTGCCCCCGGGCCGCCCTGGGAGACATCTGGTCGGAGGCGCTACTGTGAATTTAGCCTCTGCTCTCATTTGACCATGGGATGCCTGCACCCTAGTTTCATGTACGTAAAACACATTGTCCCCCAGGTAGGAGACCAGAATGAGGATATGAGCCCCATTAAAACAGGAAAGATTGGGGTTGGACACAAGAGAGAACTTCCTAAGCAGCACAGCAGGATAACGCTGTGACAGGACAGGTTTTCTGCCCGTTGGGACAGTTCGAGAAGAGAGAAGTCAATCTATTGGGGCTCAGATGTCAGACACTCAGATGGAGGACAGGGGCTGGACCAGCCAGGGGCCTTTTCAGCCCCAGCAATTTATCACAGGCACCCAAATAAATGCCCACTTGGCTGTATACACCTGTGTGTCCACACACAGGGTCACAGAAGTTCCACCTGTGGATTCTCTCAAAACCACCTGAAATACAAGGTCTAGGTGGATCAAAGGCCCCCAAACCTGGCACAGCAGGAATCATGTGCTGACCAAGTCCCGGCAGCGGGCTACAGGCTCTTTCTGAGTATAAGAATGGACTCTAGAACCTTCTACTGCCTGGCTGGCCCTGGGAGCCCCTCTGCTCCCCTACATCACTCCCCCATCATTCCTCCCACCACACACACATACACTGCAGCTGAGATGCTTTTGGCATGAAGGAAAGGTGGAGGGGCCAGCTGCCAGTTCAGCCCCTGAGAGCTGCACGTCAAACTGGAGCTATTTTTAGCTCTTCTCTCCAGCGTCTCTGACATCAGCTGAGCGATGGTGGCGGGCTCGGGGCACACATCTGAGAGAACAGGCATGAAATGGCATTTCTTTGCAGAAGCCCAGGGGAAACGGCAGGGAAAAGCACCATAAAGCTCTAGGGAGGCTGCTGCGTGGGTGTCACCCAGTAGCCCTCCTGGATGTAGGTCTTGGTCACAGGGTGGCCTCGGCATCCCTCAGCATCGCAGGGCTCAGCAGAGCATAACACGGGTGGGAACTGAGCCGCCTGCCCCTGCCTCGTATCTCCACGAGCACGGTGAGGCCCAAGCTACTGCCCCTGCTCTGAGACACCACAAGAAACTTGATTAAAATTATCGACACACCTTGGCAAACTGACATATTGGAGGAATGCTTTTTGTGCCCCATTAGAAGCTCCCAGAAGGACACAGACCCAGTTCCTGGGTTGTGGTTTATCTTTGCATACCCGGTGCATGGCACACTGTCAGGCACTCGGCAGGCATTCAGTGTTTGTCTCGTGAATGAATGAATCAATCAAGTAGCCTGCTAATAAAATCTTTAAGCTCTAGAAAGGTCGTGCATTTAGATTACAAGCTCCCAGGGCAGGTATGGGGAAAGCCTTCCTCTTCTCCAGGCTTCGGGTCAGCACCCACGCCCCGCTGGGAGCCGGAGCCCAGAGCAGCTCATGGGGGTCCTTTCCTTGCCCCTCCCTGCCTCCCTCCCTTTTCTCTCGAGCCTCACTCTCAGGCCCGGCCTAAGGCCCCAGTCACTGAATGAGAAGTGACAGTACACTCATCCCTCTGTCTAGCCACACTGTGCTCTTCCCAACCAGGCAAGCAAGCCCATCGCTGGTGCCGCCTTGTGCATTTCAGCTTAGAGTTGGGACCACTGTCATGCCCACAGTGGGAAGGGCCACTTCCCTGTCCCCCAAATTAGAGCTGAAGACTTCTGACAATAGGCCCTGACTGGTGTAGCTCTGCCTGCATCCTGCTAAGTGAACGTGCTGGGAGTCAAGGCAGCCCACACCACATGCACACATGCTGCTGAGTAGAATGGAGGAGGTGGGCTCTGTCAAAATGAGGGGAGACACTAGTGGGCTTTCAAAGGACCTCACAACTTTGAGAGGGAGCCCGATGACCCAAAATAGTCACTTGCACTTTGCCAGGGGCTTCGAACCTTGATCAATACATGAACCCACCCAGTGCAGTGGCTGTGAGGAACCCTGGGCATGCGGCAGGAGGACACACTTGTGCCTTTGTCATAAGCTTCAGGTGCAGGGTGTGGCTAAGACATTCAAGTGTCTCCATTCTAGCCCCTAGCAGACCTGTGGTGAATGGATTAATCTGAAAGATTCCGGGAGGTTTTCTGGCTTGCCCACGCTACCTCATGGGGGTAAGGTGCCCCAGTGGTTTATTCTCCCTGTGGGCCACCTTGTCCTTTCACTGGCTCGAAACTTGTCCTTTCAGACTCCCATGAGTGCTCCACTGCGGCCATCCTGCCCCTTCCCAACTATATTCACGCATTCGACAGCCATGATTGAGCTCCTACTGCATACGAGGCACTGCACTGGGCACGGGGGACCCAGCCCCCGTCCGTGCCATCTTTCCTCTGCATCACGCTGCTCCCCGTCCCGTGACTCTGTTGGTCCCGATGGAAGACGCGTCGCCGTATCAATGCCGTGCGCATTTAGTATTTAGTGTTTCGTATCTGGGATTTGAAAATCACCTTCTAGAGGTGAATGCTGCCGATGGTGAGTGAGGAATGGACTGAGGAATCCATGTGATGACTCACTGATGGATTTGACTCTGGCCTCGAGGTTGTCCTGCTGCCACTACGTGCTGGCTGTGTGGCCTTGGGAACATTCTCTCCCCCTGTGCTTTCCTCTTAGTGAAAAGAGCAGGTAAGACCAGATGAGCTCCCAGGCCCTGGCTCTACATTGGCTTTGTGGACCTTGTAGGACCTGGTCAGCTACCCAGAGATCTTCCCAGATCAGTGGTCACCCTGCAGGACTGGGGCCACCTGTCAGAGCACCCTCACCCTCCCAACCTACAGGCTGCTTTCCTGCATGGGAGAGGCTCAGTATCTCCCGGGATGCAGCCTCTGCTCAGCCAAGCTCTCTTCTATATCCAGCCATCCATCCCCAGCCTGGGAAACTAGACATGTCATGTGCGCTGCTTCCTGGGGCTTCCCAGGGAAATAGGTTAGGAACAGAAATAGAAAGTGGCATTTAGTTGAGTTTGCATTGTCCCAGCCAGGAAGCCAGTGACGTTTCCACATCTTAGAACACACTGCCAGGTGATGCAAAGCCAAGGCCTGCTCACCAGTGCTTGAGGTAGTCCGGCCTCCCCAGGAGGCCCCCAAAGTCAGACACAAGAAAGGATAGCAAAGGCCAGGCTGGGGGCTCTCCCCTGCACCGAGGCCGGGGTTCCACTGGGTGAGCCTCACACTCATGCCGCTCTCTTCCTCAGCGTCCCCATGTGCTGCTGGGGACACCGGGGAATGAATGCAGGGAGAGCACTAGGCCGTGAGCTGGGAGGCCCCAGGGCCTGGGACTCCTCGCCCCCTGCCCCCGCCCGAACCCCAGCCTCCCCATCTGCACAGCATGGAGCTGAAGGATCACTTCTCAGTTCCTCCCAAATCTCCAGTCCTAAGAGGCCGCCATGCAGACTCTCTGTATCTGTTCTGTGCCCCATGGGGAGAAGGGCCCATCTTGGTGACCTGGTTCTGGCCTGCCTTCCCCTTTCACGGCAGCGGTGCCATGGACGAGGTCACAAGAGGTGGGGCGACACCTTAGATATGTGGGTGGAGAGCTGGCCTGACTACACATTTGCCAGCTATGTCCTGGGGTAAGGGTGGGGGTGGGAAGTGACCTGGCCCTGAGCTCAGCTCACCCGCCAGGTTGGGTCTTTCTGAGGCCGTGCCAGCTGATCTCACGTTCAGGCAACAGAACTGCATCTCAGGCCCACACCAGACAAGGGGGTGTAAGAATAATAGCAAACAATACAATGACTTTATAGTTTGCTTTATCTCTCCGTTCCTGTGCACACTCTTATCCCTCTGATCGTCCTCAGATACACCTGCACCGACTTTTCTTTATCACCTCCTTAAGATTCCGACAAGGTGATCCTGATTCTCTCTATGACCGGGGCAGAAAGCAGGGGCCGCATGGCATCACCGAGCATGGGGCTGGAAGCCCAGACCAGCCCTTGGCCCGGGGCTCCTCCCAGGGGCTCTGACTTTTGCTCTTGTAGCGGAGAAGGCACATCCGTTCCTAGAAGTCACCTATAAAGAGGGCAGCAAGGCCTCCCAGGTGCCAAGCATGGAGCCAGGTGCTGTTCCCGCCCCAAAGGAGCTCACATCTGTCCAGGACACAGGCAAGTGCACTGTCGACTGAGACACACGCTTCATTCTACAAATATAATGAGGTTGCTGAATGTAGAAGATCTATTGTCACCCCACTTTATAGATGAGGAAACTGAGGCCAATGAGTATTAAATAATTCATCCAAGGACGTAGAATCAAGGGCCAGTGCTCGTGGACTATGCTGTCCCCCAAAGCATGAGGGGCTCTCAGGGCAGCGGGAACTCCTGCCCCAGGGGTGGGGAGGAACGGTCAGGCCGTCAGCTCCTTTCCCGGCCAAGCCCGCCTTCACTCAGGGTGCACAAGGCTGAGCTCCGGTCCCTCCGGCATGGCCCTCTCCTGGCTCTTTCTAACGAAAGACAACCTCTAGGACTGAAACTGGAAGCTTTCTGAAGTTAAGAGCTGGGTCAGCCTCGCCTGCCATCCTCTCTAGAATGAATTAATGATGAATTAATGGATGACTGATAAAGTGAATAAAAGAGGGGGCCGAGGGGTCAAAGTCGAGAGGGTGGAGCAGCTTCCAACCAGGGGAGGGCGAGTCCATTTCCTCCTGCAGATCGTCAGGGCCCCCAGTGGGTGGTGTGAGGGCTCCTCTTCGCTCTTAGCCCCCAGCCTCCTCTAGGGTCAGCACAGGGTGACCGCCTGGCTGCAGCCGGTGTGGGACAGGGCACCCTGTCCCGGCCTGGGCTCAGAGATGCCCCATCTCCCAGGGGCTCCAGAGGCCAGGAGGCAGCAAAATCTCTCCCAGGAGCCTGTCAGAGCAGAGAGCCGCTGTGCCAGCAGCCCAAGAACCACGAGTTCAGGCCGTTTCTGTCTTCCGCATTGAACAGTCCTGAGATGGCCAGAATCACGTGAAGATTGCGAGCCCCAGTCACTTCATCCGTAAAATGGGGCGAAGGATCTCTTGTGGATTCTCTACAGGTGCAAGTGAAGAAAGCAATATGTCTATACAACAGTCTTTGTCTAAGAACACAGGACAGGAACAGAAAACTTCGTCTCCTCCCTCAGACAGAGAGTGCTTAATAATTCATCAATTCATACCTCAGCACATTCTGAACAGAATTTGAGAGGGCACGAGCACATGATACAGTTGGCCAGCACCGTAGACCCTTCGATCGCTGGCCAGACTCTTCCTCTCCCAAGGTCGCCCATGAGTAATTGTTGATCATTTTCTGTGAAGCAGGCAGTTTGCCTAGAGGTTCCTCACAGGCCATCTGTGAAACCCTCACAGCCGCCCCACCTGGCAGTTACTGTATTGTGCCATCTACTATGTGAGCAACCTAAAATGTGGCTGTTCCAACTTTATTGTTTTTCAAGGTTGCCTTTTTCTCTCTGCAGATACGTGCCTGATACAGTCTATGGGTGTCACATGTATAACTCACTTAACATGACTTGTGAGATGGGTTCTATCACAGTCCATCTTACAGATGAAGAAACTGAGGTACCAGGAAGTCAGCCTGCCTTCCTTGTGTAACTAAGTCACAAACGTGGTAGGCGGCAGAGCTGGGAGTTGAACCTGAGCCACGTGGCTCTGCTTCCCTGACAGATACCCATAAAAGTGCCAGGAACGTGGCAGGGAGCTAGTCTGGGTCTCCCCTTTTTATAGGGAAGAAACTGAGGCACAGGAAAACTTGTCTAAGACTCACTGTACCAGAGGCAAATGAGACTCTGGTCTCTAGATACTGGTCTCCTCTGCCTGCACCGGCCACTTCCTCTCTCCCTGCAGCCCCGCATGCTCATTTCAGCGTGATGTTGCCTGGTCGAAATGCTGGAGGGGACGCAGCAGCTGTGCAGTGATTCCTCTGGGCCGTGGGGGAGAGGTGGGGGCCATGATACTGGGCCCAGCCCTAACAGACATCCATGAAACTCCAGGCAAAGGGACCTAAACCCACTCCCCAGGGAGCAGGCCCAGGCCCGGACGGTGTGGGGTCATCGTCCCACCTTACCGCACCCGTCACCTTCTGTGTGGCGGCATCCCTGGGACTTGCCTCTCTTCCCCACCAACTCTTAAGCTCCAGGAGCACAGTGGCCCAGTTTCCCATCCTCATGACCCCACAGCAGCCACTACAGACCTTGGCAGGCATGCAGCAGGCACTGGCTTACGTTGGCTGACTAGGGTGACCGGGTCGTCTCTGTAGGCTCCCCAATTTGGGCTTTACTCTCCCCCGGCTGTCAGCAACTTTCACTGGATTAACATTGCCTCGACCTCCCCAGTGCTTGACGAGACCTCCCAGCTCCTGTGGCCCCTGCAGAGAGTCCCACTGGGCAGAGCCTGGCACCGAAGCCACATTTGTCTGTCAACAACAAGCCCATTGGGCCAGCAAGTTCAGAGCTGGGGCGGTTGACTCCTCTGCTCTAGGATGTCCTGGAGAGGAAGTGGGGCTTCTGTCTCATGAGCTGCCTCCCTTCCGGCCATCCCAAGACACCCCGTCTCAACATATTCTAAGCCAAACCCATCTTCATTCCTTTTGTTCATGCTCTGCTGACTCCTGAGATGCCCTTTTCTGTCAACTAACTCCTCGTTATTCAAGACCCAGCCCAACATCACTTAGGAAATTCATCCTCTTCCATCTCTGCTCCCCTGGGGAGAGGATGGTGCCCCTCCTCTGACCCCTTCTCCTCCAGCACCTATCACTGTGGCACTCAGCGCGCTATCATGTGGTCAAAGTCTTGTGTTTTGTTTTTCCCTTTGCCTCCTTTACAAGACCATGAGCTCCTAGAACAAAGACTTGTACACACATGGCTGGGCTCATGACTGGTGCTCAGTCGAATAAATGAATGAATGAATGGTGCCTAAATCAGTAGATGCATGAGACTGCAGGCCGTCCCAGGGAAAGCACTGGAAAGTTCACCCAGTTGATCAAACTGGTCTTTGTTTCTGACACAGCTTAGCAAGGCTCTTCCCACCCCTGCAGGGGCCTGTGGGCCAGTCAGGAGCCCACCACCTCCCCATTCTTGGCTCCTTCCTCAACCCACATAGTCAGGACTCCTATGCTTCTCAAATCCTTCCTGTCACGGAAGAGTAAAATTGATGGAGCTAATTCGTACTAAGGCGATAGTGGCTTAAGGTATTATTCCTCCAGCAGGGGAGATAAATGCTTAAAAATGAAGGCTAGATGGTTTCTGGCAACTGGCATTTCAGACAACACAATGCGATCCCATTGCAGCACGGACCCCACTCTCCCTTCTTCTGCGGGAAAGATCGGCCTTGCCTCATGCTCACAAGGTTATCTTTCTGTAGAGGTTAGTTTGACCAGCCACAAAACCCATCCTTGGACCCAAAAGACACACCTTTCCCCCGACTAGACAAAGCAACCAATATATGCGACTCATTGTACTTTCTCATTTATTGTTTCCTTTGAGCCTAGGACGTAGATGAGGTAGGAATCAGCATTCCCCTTTCACACATGTGGACGCTGAGGCTGCGAGAGATTGACTCATTGAGTTTCACCCCCTAGGACATTTGGGGTCATGCACAGCAGCCCAGGCTGGCCTTCTTGGGGTCCCCAAAACCATCCTCCACAGTCATGGAAGCCCTGTTAGCTCTCCCTAGCATCGCCCATAATAGTCACCATGGAATACTGTCATCCTGTTTACAGAGAAGTCATTCTAGAAATGTCTGCCCAGCAGTCTGTTATGGGCTCAATTGTGTCCCCTCCAAATTCATATGTTGAAGCCCTAACCCCCACTATGACTATATTTGGAAGTAGGGCATTTAAGGAGGTAATTAGGATAAATGAGGTCATAAGGGTGGGGCCCTGACTCAAAAGGATTGGTGTCTTTGTAGGAAGAGGAGACACCAGAGCTCTCTCCCTCAGTGCACACACAGAGGGAGGCCGTGTGAGGACACAGGGAGAAGGTGGTCGTTTATAAGCCAGTAAGAGGCTTTGGCAGAAACCAGCCCTGCCAGCACTTTGACCTTGGACTTCCAGTGTCCGTAACTGGAAGAAGATGAGCTTCTGGTGTTTAAGCCCCCAGTCTGTGGTACTTTGTAATGAAAGTCCTTAAAAACTAACAGAGTCCTAGGACTGACCGTGGAGGAAGAGGTCTCTATGGATTTATTCAGCAGACGGTGGCTGCATGAGTGCCAGGACTGGTGGTCATCTGACAGGAGGCCGGTAGGGAGCGGAGTGTAGGTGGAGGGGTTCTGAACCCAGGTTTCTAGTTTGATCCTCTTTCTGCTGTTAGAAGTCATTCCTTTGATGTAAGCCAAATGAGGTAACACATCCTGTCTCACTTTGCAAGAATAACAGAAAGTTAGAGTTAGAATGGGCAGGAATCCAACCCTTTCCTTCGCAGATGCAGAAAACTGAGGCCAAGAGAGGTGCGCCTGACGGCGGGTCGTGCCCAGGTCTCCCGGCTCCCAGCCTGCATCTGTCCTGCTGTCTGCTGCCTTCCCTCCCCAGTCCTCTTCGGGGCCCAGGGCCTGCGGGTGGGAAGGGTGTGGAAAGAAGAGCTGACCATTCTGATACTCTCACAATTTGCCTAGCACTGGCTCTGAAAGTAAAAGCCCGCGAAACCTTCCTCGCCCCAGCGGTTTACTTCATTTCTCTTCGCTTTCTGCTTAGCCTGAGACGCACCCCCGGTGGACGGTGGGGCTGACACGGGCAGCTTGCCCCGTCCCTAGCCCTGCCGTGGGGCCCGTCTTCTCTGCCCTGGGATGCCCGCTCTATACTCTGAGGAGAGGTTCCCCAAGGGGGACAAATTGCTCACCCTAAGATGGGACAGTCTGAAGGGGCCATGTCCTGACCTGAGAGCCTGGCCAGTTGTCAGCAAGGAGGGACACTCGAGGCACAATGATGCGCAGACATCACTGGGAAGACAGTGTTTTCCACCTCAGCTGCTGAGTACAGAAGATGGCGTGAGCCCCCTACAAGCCCCAGGGAATCAGAGTCTGTAGCCAGGAGTGGGGCTTCCTGGAGAAACCCAGCAGTTGCTAAAAAAAAAAAAAAAAAAAAAAAAAGGGAGGTGGGGGAAGAATCGAGCCAAAGACTTCAGAGGGACCGAAGCCAATGATCACAGAAAAATGGCTGGCTGCCCCCTCTGCACCTCCCACCCTACCCTCCACCCCAGTGTGGGAGGGAGAGACTGGACTAGAAGTTGGGATTAAACTGGCTTCAGCTGCTCAGATATAGGTGAGGCCTCTCGTACATCTCCATCCTCACCGGAAGGAAGGACCTGCTCCCATCTTGTAGGTCCTTCCACCCCCTGGTGGCCACAGAGCGGGGCACCTGCCCAGAGGGAGCTTTGAGGAGCAGACCTGAGGTCCAGGACATGCCCTCCAGCGTGGCTGTGACAGGCTCCCGGGGCCTGAGGGATGGAATGTCAACGGCTGGCCTCCTCCCAGGAGGCAGACGGGCAGACCCTGGTTCCTGACCGCAGTCACTGGCAGGAAGAGAAACTGAGAGGCGACTGCGGGACACATGGAGCCTTCATCTGCCAAGAGCCTCTGATTCCCTGCTCCGATGCCCGGCGTCGCTCCGTGCGGCCGACCCCATCCCGCCCCGGCATGCCGCGGTGATCCTCACGCTGTCCCCGGGCGGCCTCCCCTTTTCCCCTCAGAACCAGCCAAACTGGGGAAATCCACGCAGATCAGGATTGGTTATTTTTGGTCCAGGAACTTGAACAAAACCAAACTAAGAGCCAACTGGTATACCCAATCTCGGAATGCCCCCCAATATTATTAATCTTTTTTTAAACTGATTTTTTAACTGTTAACAAAAACTAGTGAATTATAGTTAGATTTGTAATTAAACATTGACCTTTTCTAAATCTACCAAACTGAAAAAGAAAAAACCCACAGTGTTTTGAAAGTGTGTTGGTCTGGTTGCATGCTGTGTGACCTTGGGTAAATTACTTGCCCTCTCCGGGCCTTAGTTTCCCTCATTCGTGTCAAGTTAGAAGATCTAACGGCTCTTATTACCGTTTATCTAATCCTCAAATCTCAAAATAGTCTCCAAGTGACTCTGCCCAGCCCTGCCATGAGGTTCACTCCTCCGTCTGGATGATAACCAAGGCAAGTCATTCGGAAAAGGAATGTTCTATATGTGCCATCTGCGAAGAGCCGGAGAAACAGGACCAAACCGTGGGACTCGGTGAGCCTGCTGACTCTCTGGAGCCGGCACTAATGTAATTATGCGATTAGGACGTTCATCTTGGTTTTTTTTTCACTGTGCTTCATTTGGTTAAATCAAAAGTGACAATGAGCTGCCTGGTAGGTGATACCGTTATCCCAGGAGGGCCCAGGTAGAGCTATTCTGGGCAGGGGTCATCCTGAGATCTGGATACTCTCTGGCAAGGTGGGCAGTTCGGGAGGCTTTCCTCACCTGGGAAGGGGCGTGCTTGCTTCTGTCAGGGGTAGAAGTCATAGAAGCCGGGGGCATAAAGGTCAGTGGTCGTCACCTACACCAATTTCTCTTTTCCAGCAGGAGAAGCAGGCTGGGCCGCTGGCTGACGAGGGCAATGCCTGTTTGTGCCTGCATTTTCTCATCTTTGACTCATTCCTTCTTCTCTATCCTACAGAGGAATGTCAGCCAACTGAGAAAGTAGCACAGAGTCCCAGCCTCTGGGGAGAGGAAGCGGATAGAACAGTGGCATCGAGGACAGTTACCATTACGTTTATGGAGCTCTGAGAGTTAGGCGATGAGGCCAGGGAGCAGCGCTGCTTTGGCGAATGGGTGCAAAAGCTCCATCCGCACTTCAATGGGAAACTATTCAGCCTGAGAACGGGGCCCAACCTCCTGGAGAAGTCCCCAGGGCTCCCTCCAGCAGAAGTGGGGCGCTGCTGTCCTGAGTTCCAACCGCTTCTCCTGGGTCACCTTGCGTACCTGCCTGCTCCGTGGCTCCCCAGACGTGGGCTCGGGCAGAGATAAGGATGGCTTGCGCAGCTTTCCCTGCTCTCCAAGATGGCCAGAGGCTTTCTCTGGTACCTCTCCTTTCCCTCACTCTACAGCAAGTGTGGTGACCACAGAAATGAGAGAGGAACTGGGTTTCCTCTGTGGCCACATAGAAAGGGCTACACTTGTTTTCTGTGGCCCCAGAGGGCGGGGGGAGATAAGAGCAATGGGTAGACATCACAGGGAGCCTGGCCGTGCCCGTCTTTGTCAGCGTGGGCTGCTGTAACAGCACCATGGGCTGGGAGGCTTAAATGACGCAGTTACTTCTCACAGTTCCGAAGGCTGGAAAGTCTAAGAGCAGGGTGCCAGCAGACCTGCTTCTTGGCTAGGGCCCTTCTTTCTGTGTCCTCACATGGGGGAGAGAGCTTTAGTCTCTTCTCCTCATGAGATCACAATCCCATCATGGGCCTCCACTCTCATGATCTCGTTTAAACCTAATCACCTCCCAAAGGCCCATCTCCAAACACCATTGCATTAGAAGTTAGGGCTTTGACACACGAGTTTTGGGGAGACACAAACATTCAGTATCAATACCCATAACACCCAGTATCAGAAAAGACAGGAGAAAGAGACAGAGGAATCAACTACACGTGGGGCTGGACAGCCCTTTGGCCCTCTCCTCCGTGTCCTGAGGCAGGAACGCTCTGGGAGGAATCTGAGAATGCGTGGGTGAGGCCAAGAGGCACGTAGGTACAGAATTTAAAGTGGCATACCCTCTCAGGTGCGGCCCAGGCTTACACAACCTTGAGAGTGAGGACCTCCGCACTGCTGGTGCCCATGTGTTGCCTGCTGCTCCCTGGCCTTGACCCCAGGCTGGGCTGGCTCCCGATTGGGAACGCATAGAGGTCTTCTCCTAGGCAGCTGGGTTCAGGTATAGTTTCCTCTAGGATGTCAAGGGACCCCTCAAGCCCCGTTAACCATCAGGCGGTGTGAGATGCATTGCTCTTGACAGCCCCTGGCCTGGGGAATGGTGCACAAGTCCCCTAAGGAACGGGAGGACCTGATTAAAGTGCGAGTCGAGGCTGTTCCTTCGCTCAGGGAATGATCCTGTGTCTCTTCTGAGAGGAAGAAAATGAAAACTCATCGAATTTCCACTGTGGGTCAGGCAGTCTGCCACTTATGCACAGTTATCTTATTTGATCCCCAACACAGTCCAGCAAGGGGAGGGTTGCTCTCAACTTACAGATAAGGAAACAGAGGCTCGGAGACGTAACAGGATCTGTCCAAGGTCACAGAGAACAGGAACCTCAGGTCTGACACCAACGCCAGCCTCCTCAGAGTCCCGAAGCCTGAGTTTTCATTCATGTCCTCACTCCCTCATCTCATCCATTCGGTCCTTCAACAAATATTATCTAAGGGCTGTGCGTGGGGCAGGAACTGTTCTAGGAGCTTGGGATGCAGCTGGCATCCTAGTGGTGGGCAAGAAGGAAACATGAAGGCAGACAAAGAGCAAGCGCCATCAAGGAAACAAAGCTAGGGCGATGTGAGAGGGGGTGGCTGGGACGCGGCCGGTGCTGACAGTCAGGGAGACCTCCCTGAGCAAGGCATATGTGTCCTGAGAGCTGAATGACCAGGAGCCAGCTACACAGAGATCTGGGGTAAGAGCACTCTGGGCAGAGGGCAGGGTGAGGACCGAGGTCCTGAGGCAGGGGGCCAGGGGATGGTCAGAATGGCTGAGACAGGTGAACAGGGGACAGCGAATGACATCACACGAGGTCAGAGAGGAAAACAGAGGTGAGCCAATGAGCCCAGCTGAGAGGTTTGCTGTTGTTGTTGTTGTTGTTTTAAATACAAAGGGAAGCGAGCCACTGATAAGATTTAAACAGTGAAGCAGCAATTTACCAATTAAGATCACTCTGGCTTTTGTGTCCCAAGAAGCAGAAAGCTGGGAGGCCTTGGAGTAGCCAATTGGCAATATTCTAGATGAGAGGGTGGTGGCTCGAACGAGGGTGGACGCGGTGAGGTGGAGAGAAGTCGATGACACAGAATGGCTTTTAGACAGAGAGCTGCCTGACTTCCTGGCTGACTGGCAATGGGCTGGTGGGAGAAACGGGAATCAGGGATGGGACTCATTGTAAGCCGGAATCCAGATACAGGTCTGACACACGGAGTGAGACACAGCAACACCCAATGAGTGAATGAAGAAATCCAAGAAAATTTCAGGATTGTCCCTTGGGCCTGAACCTCATTCATGTGGACCCACCTGGATGGAGGGTGTACGTGGCTTGAGCATGCCATCAGGCCATCCTGGCACAACTGCACGTGGGTCTGAGAGAGAGGCAACGGTGGCCCCGTGGGTTGGAAAACTGGAAATGTGCACTCCGGGTTGTCCCTTTTTACCCTTTTCTATGTGAGGCCGTGGCCACTTCGGTTGCCTGCAATCCCCCTGTCCCTCTAGCAGGAAGGCATGATTTCACTGGCCTGGGGAGTGTCGTGAGAAAGAGGAAGGCCAGGGCCTGTGGCTGGACCTTTCAACAGGCCAAGGGCCAGGAGAATCGTTCTTATTCCATTGACAGTAAAATGGAGGCTTTGGTATTCGCCAGACACAAAGGCATGTCTAATTATACACCACCTTTTTAGAGCTATACCTTTTATTCAGGGGGAGAGCATTAAGCGCCTTCCCCCTTCAAATGCCGATCTTACTGTGTGCTGTTCTTTGAAGTACAATGAAAGAAGCCTTGGCTTAATCGCACCTTTGGCGGGGGAGCTGGAGCAGGGAGGAAAGGCGCCTCCTGAGAGCACAGGGGACTTATTTTCAATCTTTTTTAAGAGGTAAGAAAATGCAAACCCTAAGTAGGCTTAAATGCCTTTGCCGAAGCATAATATTACCATACAATGGAGAGGTTATTAAATTGCATAATACAACTAAGTTCCATAACCAGCTTTGGATGATAGAATAGGGTTGCGTTTCTGCAGCCCCCAGCTCCTTGCCCCAGTGTGCAGCTGTGGAGCTTGGAATCCAGCTGCAGCGAACCCCAAGAGGGACCTCCCCAGCTGCTCTCAGAGGTGGAGGAACCTGATCGCTTCCTTCTGGAGCGGTGGTCAGGGAGGATTTTCCCCAGAGGGTACAGGTGTATTTGTGTTTATTTTTTATGTTTTGCGTCTTTGGAACTTGGCTGGAGCGGGATTTGGTTCGGTAGCTCTCATCTCCTGTGCTCCATTTTTAGGCTGATATTCTGGTTTGTCTGTTTTTGAAGCTAGATAGGATCTCAGTTTTTGCCCCTGTCTGAACTTCCAAGTAGCATGCCTTTGAGCCCGAGCATCCTCACGGGTCCCCCTGCAACCTCCCTGGGCCTCTATATTCAGTAGGCTAGAATACCCAACACAGCCACCACCGCTCCCCTGCTCGGCCCCTCCAGTTGCTGCCAGTCCACCCTCAGTCCTGGCCACAGCCTGACAAAGGTCCCCCGCTTCCTTCCTGACCTTCCCCAGCTCTTCCCCTCATTCCCTGGGCTCCAGCACCACAGGCAGGCGGCTCTCAGACACATCGGGCCCCCTTCTGCTTCTGGGCCTTTGTACCAGCGGCTCCTTCTGCCTGCCATGTTCTTTCCCCAGGGACATACAGGCCTCTGCTTCTTAGCAAAGCCTTTCCTGACCACCCCGTTTAAAAAAGTGACCCTCCCCCAAACTCTCCTCTCCCCTTTCCTGCTTTATTTTTCTCCAAGCCATTTTTTTCACCATCACTATGATTCTACATTGTTTAATTAGATACTTGTTTATTGCCTCACTAGGATGATCTGGCACAAGGGCAGAGATATTTGCTCAGTGTGAATCTCCAGCACCTAAAACAGTGCCTGGTGCAATGTGGACCCTTAATAAGCATTTACTGAGTGAATGAATGAAGTGAGCACAATGTGAACTTTGGGGTCAGTCTTGGATTCATATCCCAGCTCACAGCCATGTGTCACTGGGTAAGCTACCAAACCCCTCTGAAGCCTTCATTTTTATATCTCTACAACGGGTAACACAATCCCCACCTCAGAGGGTGGTGGTGCAAAATGTGTGAGCTGTTGAGCAGCACAGGATAAAGATTCAACAGGTACCAGCATTTTAGCATCCCCTGCTACGCCCCACCCCCAAATTTTAGTGGCTGCAGAATTGAGGGTGGTACAAGAGCCCAATGGGCCTACGGGGGTCTCCTGGGTGGGCCATCGCCAGCCATCCGGAGTCCACAGACTAGGAGGCACCCTCAGGCCTGGGCATCACCCCCGGGGACCACGTGGGATCTGTGAATTCCAAAACCTTCTCCTGGGGGCTTGGAGTTGTATTTATCTCTGCCCCGCAAACCTACCTCCGCATGGAAGGGGCTGCCTACAGCTTCTATGTATCCTGGGGGTATCTTTCATGCAGAAGCATCTGTGAGAGAAATGAATGGTGGATTCTACGAACTGTGTACTCCCATCTCCCATGCCCTCCTGCAGCTTCCAGAACACCTGTCTTCTCCGCTCTGCAAGACTGGAGCACGTTGAACCACTCAGGGCCTGTCCTGCTGACACTGTGCCTTACTCAGGGCTGGCACTCTGACCTGGAGGTTCAAAACTACAGACAGAGCAATGGCCCCCAGTCACAGGACCCCAGATTTCCCACATTCAGGAATGAGAACAATTTTGACACCATTCCCCAAGTGGAGCCTAGTTTACCTAGAGCTTGTGGTCACAGATTTTGTTCATTTCATTGGGTGAAATGACACTTCAACCTACAGAAAGCACTTGGGCGACAATATTCTCTTCGTCTTGAAAATAAAAGGTAACCCTAGTAACTGCCCTGAGGAGCCTCCCAACCATCTGCACCTGCCTGTCACTGGGGCCTCCTCCCATGAGATGCTGCCTGCCCATCCTGGGGCCAGCCTTGATCAGGGCCGGGGCCCATCATCCCCTTGGTTCTGCAGCAGCTGCAGCGTGGGCTCTGTCATGCTACCAGTCACACTCCCTAATGCTAAGGGGATGACATTTGCAGCGATTTCTGAAGCCCCGTTCCCTGCACACGGCCCACATGGGACTACATTCTGACTCAGTTTCTTTGACCAGCACTCCAGGACCCTGTGAAACCTATAGTCCCCAGGCACCTTACGTTTATTTTACCAACTCTCTTCCATAGGGGGACAAACCCTGCTCTATATTTCCTTCCCCTGCCTCTTCCTTGAATGTGCTGGCCAAGGGCCACCAACTGGTTTGAATGCCCCCGGCAAGCCCACTTGTGGGGCTCTCAGCTGTCGACTTGAAAAATTATATTACCGAGGCCCTGGACCCACAGGCCAGCAAGCTCTGGCTTCATAGATGGCAGGTCCCTGGGCTCTGTGGCCACATGTCCACCCTAAGTCCTTCCTTCCCAGTTTTGGGAAAACCCATAGTAGCTACGCTAAGTTCCGACGTGGGCACCACCCAGTGCACAGGGCTCTGGGTTAGCATACTCCCTTGATCTGCTCACTGTAGAGGAAACAGAGCTACAATGGGATGTTGGACACCCCCGAATCCTGTGGTCCTCCGATGGCTCTGAGGGCCCACGAACACCCCTACATGAGGAGCTGCCTGGAGGTACCTTTCTGTCTGGTCTGCACATAGCAGAATTTGCTGCATGAATGCCAGTAGGAAGAATACAAAAATATGGCGACACTTCTGGCTTTCCAGTCATTTTACACAATAATCTCAGGCACTCAGGGGCCCTGTGAAAACAGTTCCAGATTACTCTCTTTCCAGAAGGAAAACCAAGACAGCAAACAACTCAGCTGAGACGGGGGAATGAGGGCTCGGCGCCTGGAAGCACCATCTCCCTCTTCCTAGTACCATCTCTCTCTTTCCGGCAGCTGCAGGTGTTGCCGGGGCAACAGACGGCTGTCTGACAGGATTTGGCAATTTAACTCTTACTCTGCACAAAACACGAAAGTGAGAATGATTTAACAGATGTTCTTGCTTCCGACAGTTCACAGGAAGGAGAGAAGCTTGCCATGCATCTGGTCTGGGCGAATAAAGGCGCTTCCGACTTCCGCATGGTGCTGTCTCAGGCCCAGCAGGTGTGGGCCGCCGGTTCCCTGGGAACCAAAGAACGTCCTCAGCATCCCAAATACTAAGATTCCTCAAGGGCACCAAGCTCACCTTTCAAAGACTGAGCTGGGATCCTTTACAGGTTCAATGATGTCAACAGGTCTACAGTGTGGCTTGCAAACTTCAGAGTACATTAGAATTACTGGGGGCAAGGGACAAGGGGTTGCTAAAATGCAGATTGCTGGGCCCCACCCCTAGATTTTTGGATTCAGCATCTCTGGGGTGGGGCCCAAGAATATGCACATCTAACAAGTTCCCAAAGTTCGCTGATCCTGCTGGTCCAGGGACCACTCTTTGAGACCACCAGGCAGCATCACCTAGACATTTATTAGGTATGCAAGTTCTCAGGCCCTGCTCTCAGACCTCCAGAACAGAATCTCTACTCTCTCCTTGGGTCCAGGAATCGGGGCATTAGCAGGATTCCAGGTTATTTTGAAGCAACTGACATTTGAGAAGCACTTGGCTAGGCCAGCAGTTCTTAAGCCTTTGCTACATATTCTAGTTTCCCAGGGAACACTTCCAAGGCCCAGGCTGCACTCCAATCTCTAGGGGTGGGGTGCAGGCCTCCGTCATGCGTAAAGCTCCCCAGGGGATTATAATGCACAGCCAAGCATGAGAACCACTGGTCTGGAGCCTGGCTACACAAGTGTGGTCTAAGGACCAGCAGCATCACCCTTCCGCCAGAGCTGGTTAGAAATGCAGAATCTCAGGCCCTACGTCTGCTGCACCAGACTCTGCACTTCAAGGAGATCCCCAAGGGATTGGTATGCACAGTCAAGTTTAACTTCCATTGATCTAGAGATCCCTTCTGCCCATACCTACTGGTAGTATGACCTATGAACAAAGCGTTCATCTTCTCTGAGCCTCAATTTACTCATCTGTAAAACAGGTTTATTACATAAATCAGGTAACTGTGCATCCCTCGCATGATTGCCGTGAGGTCCATGAGCTCATACTCAAGGTGCCTCATTGCAGAGGCTTGATAAGTTGCGGTGAGAAAACTTCCAGGCTCCCAGAGGACCCCGAGAGCCGCCCCTTAAGCCCTTCCACAATGCCTGGCTCCCCTTTGGTCTAAGGCTGCTGTTCCTTGCGGTTCAGCCAGGAGGCTGGACCTGGAAAGGCTCGGGCTGCCCATGGGGGCCTTGCAGGAAGGGGCTCCCAAGGAAAAATCAGAGGTGCCAAGACCAGGCCGCCAGACCCTGAAGTTGGAGACAAGGCTGCAACCACAGGAAGTAGGAAGGTTGAGAAGAGGTAGGAGAGGTGGTCAGCTGGGAGCAGTAAGAAGGAAGGAGACCACCGGTTTGGCGCAAACATGCAAATGTGGGATATCAGCCCTCATTCCTTTTCCTGGAGCCTTCTGTGCTCCTGCTGGGTTGGGGTGAGGCTGATGCTCTGGCTGGACAAGTGCACTGGAGGTCAGAGGCTTGGCACTGAGGGCACTCTAAGGGCTGGAGGTTCTCCTCTGAGAGCACAGCCCCAAGGGCCAAGGGGAGCCGAGAGGGAGAACACCCACGCGGACCACCTCCCTGAGCTGCCCCGGCAGGTGTCCTAGGAACAGTCAGGGCTGAGGCCCCTACAGCTTCCTGCTGCTTCTCAGAGGCCTGCGTCTGCCACTAGGGAGGGTCCTTCTGTCGCTCCTGGTGTCTAGGGTCTGTCTCCCTGGGATCCTAGTACCCAAGAGGGTGAGAGTAGTTCTCCTGCCCAGCCTGGCAGCCTTGTTTATGCTCACATTTGCTCTTTCTAGGCACCCCGGTTCTCCTCCTTCCTCCATCTGTTAACAGGGAAAGTGCGTTCACAGAGTAGACACGACTCACCCACTTACAATTAAGAACAGAGAGCTTATCATTTTAATCAATAACTAAAAAATAATAATAAAATTTACAGATCTCTTTCAGTTTCTTAAAATGCTTGAACCTTCCATCTGCCCTCCAGACCTCTCTCTGCTCTGTGCCCCAGGGGGCTGACCTGTGTGGACCACTCTGTCTGGGGCTCCCTTGTCCTCTTCTGGGGGGGTCTAATCAGTGGGGAACAGGAAGTCAGAGAGAAGGAGGAGGGGGACGCGGGCTGTGTGACTCAGCTCTGTCAGTGGCCCCCTCTGCAGAGCCCGCGGTGCCATCTCCCCTGCTCATTCAGAGCTGGGGCGGTCACAGCCCCCACTCTTCCTAGCTCCAGACGCTGCACTATGTCTTGGTGTTCTGCCTAAACTCTGCCCACATCTTTATTCAATTCTCCCCAATTAAAGGCTCAAGAGTACTTATTGTTTCCTTGCCTGACACACAGATCTGACACATCAAGCAGGGATGAGAAAGACGGAGGAGTATGAGGAAAAGAAAATGAGGGGATGGTGAAGCAGAAAACAAGAAGATTGGTATGGAGAAGAAAGAGTGAGAAAGAAAGGCCCCCAGGCTTGGGGTCCGGGCGACACGGGGCTGGCGGTGAGGGCTCTGGGACTGGGGGGCACCACCCGCCCAGCCCTCTGAACTGCTGACTTGCCCTCCAGCAGGTCCTCCTCTCTACAATAGAAATTGCTATCTTTTATTTTTAACTTCAAATTTAATGTTATATGAAGACCTATTTTCCACCCAGAAGTTGAACTTGAAGGTGCAAATGGGCAAAAATAAGGCTGAAGTTTTTAGAAATAACCCTAAGGCATTTAGAGCATCAGGCCCCAAACCAGAGTGTACCAGGATCACACACTTGTGAACCTCGACCAAAGTCCTGACACGCAGAAACTACCTCTAGATGTTCTTAGGTCCTAGGTCAGGGTTGGGCCTGGAAATCGAGATTTTCGCAAGCACCTAGGGCTCCTGAAGCAGGGGTTCCCATTTGCCACTTTGAGAATTTCCAGCCTAGACACAGACATCCCGATGGCGTGGGGACACTTGCGAACTGCTGGTTTGCAGCCTCCTTGCTCTTGGAGGTCGCCCGGACTCTCAGAAATCACATTCTAAATTTCACAAACCAAGCTGAACCTGGTTGGAGATATTACCTAGTGGAATCCAAATCACTTCAGTGAAAAGGACTGTTCAGGGATAGAGTTAATTAAAGTTGAAGGATTGGATTATATACCTTAGCAGATGAAATTTCTCCCTGTGAATCAAGCAGGACAAGACAAATACGGGTTCCTAACCCCATGTAGGCATCCCCAGCTGGAGGGTACAGCTTTACAGGAAGCAGAAAATGTGGAGAAGCCCAAAGGAAAAGTCATAAAACAGAAATAAGGGTTAGACAGGGGTCACCGTGAAAGGCCAAAGGAACCCTGGGAATTTAGCCTAGAGATAAGAACTTAACAATACTCTTTAAACATACAAAGCCATTGAGGAGAAAATGGAAGTGCCACCTGTCCCTTTCACTGAGGGCTGAGGTCACGTGAGGTCAAGGATACATCTTAGACCCCAGCCCAGGGGCCACTAGACACTGATGATGCCCGGAGTGTTCTTCCCCTAAGGCCTTGATACCGAGTCTGACTCTAATCCAACTGGGACGATTTATCTGCAGCTCAGCAAAGTGGGCTGTGCCAGGTGGCCTTATCCAGGACCATGCTTCAGCCTTTCACCTCTGTGAGGGAATAACGCAAAAGGTTTCCCTCAGTTCCCAAGTAGGTTCTTACGAAAATGCCATGCTGTCCCTGGATGCCCACAGAACCTGCTGAGGCTGCCCCGCTTAGGTAACAATGCACATCAGAGCCCTAAATGCTCACAGTAGAGGGGCTGGCTGACAGAAAACTTCATGAGGCCGATCATCAATTCCAGGCAGTGGGAGCGTGCTGTTGGGCTCCAGTCTGACACCTTGGGCTGTCCACCCTGTGCTGTGCCTCCATAACCAACTGCAACACCACCACCTTTCCATATGGTTCTCTGAGGGCAGAGGAATGACAGACGCGTTCCGGGACTATACAAATGCATCTGCCATTCTGCAAAGGCAGGGGACCAGGCCTTGGCAGCAACACAGTACTGAGTGGTGGCCTGGGACACAGAGCCTGAGTACTAGACCCAAGTCTGCCACTACCCACCATGTGATCACAGGCAGGTCGTGACAGCCCTCTACCCCTTAGACTAAAATAAGAGCATTGGATCGAACATTTTCTCAGGTCCTTTGTGGCCTGAATTGTCTGTATCTGGAATCTAACATATGATTCTACAAATATTTATCAAGTGTCCACTACTTGCCTGTGCTGTCCTAGGTGGCAAGGCACAAAGTCTCAAATTAACAACACAACAGGCCCTCCCCAGAAAATTTAAACATAAAATGATCAGAACCCAGAAATGCCCCAAACTCTCACTGGGACATCTGATGTCACAACGTAGAGCACGTTAACTGATTGTTCCTGGACATTCTCAACATTGTACCTTATCGAGGTGGGTTATTAACTCATTTGTTGGATCTCAGTTTTAAGTCAAGTAACACACATAGAGTATATTATTCTAACTACAGAAATGCCTTCCCTGGGCTAAAATTTAATGTGTCCTCAGATTTTAGGAGGGAACAAATCGACAGATGCCCATTTGACAAAGGGTTCTATAACAAAATTTCAGCTAGACATTGTTATTTCTGCCTTTGATATGAGGACTCAGGCAATAAATTCTTTCAGTGCCACAAAGATATCACTCTTAAGGAAGATCTGAAGTACGCTTTGATTAGAGAATGTGACATGTTTTCCTTTTTGCCTCAGCTGTTGGGAAGCTCAGTGATAAATTGACTGTTCAAGTGCAGTCACATTCAAGGCGGGGACCTGGCACATCTATTATTTGGCCTCTTATAACTGGGTTTTTATTCTGTATTTTTTTTTTCCTGTTCATGTGTGCTCAGGCTTACTACACTTGGGAACTGAGTAGAAAGAAATATTCCAGGGAGTCATAGAATGTGAAAACTAAAAGAGAGCTTCTATTGGGCCAAGAGAAGGTAAACAATTTATCTATGGCTAGTTCATGACCAGAAAGGGATTCAAGTCAAGGCCCAGTCCCCCTCACCCCACCCAGTGTTCCCAGCTACATTTACCTTTTGCTTTGTTCTCTGGGGACTGCAGCAATATCTCCTCTTGCCATAGGGAGGCTGAGGTCCCAAACAGAGGAGGGATGTGTGCTGTGCACACTAGTATTGAGGGGGCTGCTGGCTGCCCCCACCTCCTGCCATCTTGTATCCTCATCCTCAGACCCTGGGCCAGCATGAAACCAACTGTGAGAATGTGCCAATCAGGCATATTTTCATCACTTCTTGCAGTAAGCGACAGATTTGATAAAGGAAGTATTTCCTGGTGCCAATTTTTTTTTCTTGATTTCCAAAAATGGATTTGTTAGTCTCTTCTCCTTACAACACTCTCTCCACCTCTAGTAAGTCCCATTAGAACCTAATCCCAGAAGTGGCATTCAGTGATGTGCATTAGTACCACAGATTGGTTATTAATATGTGCTAAAATATTTCTGTGCTGAGAACTGACTAGCCGCTGATCGGAACACCCCAAGTGCCTCCACCACAATGAGCTGGGGTTCGTCTTGGCCCAGCAGGCTCAGGGTGACCAAATTCTTGAGGACGTTGGTTGGTGCGTGTGTCTTACGGTTTGTTCAATATTTTGAATATCAGTCCAACCTCAACGGAACAGAGCTTTTGAGGAGAACTAACATGGAGTTTGGAGTTTGACATTAGACCAGAGTTTGAGTGTGTTTTGTTAATTACTATTACAGGATTTTGGGAAGGTTATTGGACTTCTCTCAAGAAAACATTTGCTGTATAGAGTTGATAGATGGACAAAACAAATGCATAAAAAGTGCTTTGTAAACCTTAAAAGGGCTGCTGGTTTTCGTCAGGTCATACGGTTGTGCGAGGAGTCAGCATCGTGGGAATGGGCAAGTGAGAGCAGAGGGATAAACTAAATGTGGTCCATGCACACAACGGGGTATCATTCAGCCTGACGAAGGAAGGGAACTCTGATACATGCTACACGGATGAGCCTTGACATTATGCTACGTGATATGAGCCAATAGCAAAAGGACCAATACTGTATGAGTCCACTTATATGAGGCACTTAGAGTCGGCAGTTTCATAGAACAGATTGCAGAATGGTGGTTGCCAGGGACTAGCGGGAGGCAGGGAAGTAGGGCCTTAGGTACAGAGTTTCAGTTTGGGAAGATGAAAAGAGTTCAGGAGATGGATAACGGTGGTAGTTGCACAATGATGTGAATGTACTTCATGCCGCTTAAAAATGGTTAAAATGGTAAATTTTACATTATGTGTATTTTATCACAATTAAAAAAAAAACAAAACAAAAAACTATATCAAGAGTCACACTCCACAGGTCCCAAGGGAGAAACTGGCATACCTCTGGGAGGAACATTCATAAGTTTTCATGCATAGAGCTTGTAGCATTTAACCTGGCTATTCACTAGTAGTTTTGCTTTTTCTCATTTCTTGAAAATGTGCCTGAGAGATGAGGCTTAAGTAGGGTATTACTGTACGTTATTCAGAAGTGTTCCTTGAGAACACGCATCAGAGGACTAGCGTTTTAATTAAAAGGAATTGATGGAATACCTATTTCAAAAGAATAAACTTGACCCATGTTATAAACTGAGAATTTAAAGTAACACATCACTAACATTATAGGTGCCCAGTATTTTAGCTGAACATCACAGCTGTGGAGGAGAAAAGATGCCACATTAGCCATTCGCACCAGGATAGCCATCAAAATGTCCACTTTCTGAGAAGGCTGCAAATTGTTCCCATAAGTGTAGGGTCCCCTAAGTTTAGGGTTCCAAGACTGTCAGGCTCCGATCTGAGAAGGGAGGAAGGAGTGATATTAGCTGAGCCTCAGTTTACCAGACTTCCCCTCACTTTCTCTCATTCGATCTTCCCAACCACCTTCTGAAACCTATTCTATCCCTTTATAGATGAGAAAACTGAGGCCCAGGGAAGGCATAAGGCTACTGATATTTCTTGAGTGCCCACTTTTTTTTGGTACTGTGACTCGATGCTTTCCGTTTTCTGGATATTAACATCATTCCCTTTTTTTTTTTTACAAGTAGGAAATTGAAACTCAGAGAGGCCAAACCATTTGTTTAAGGTCACACAGCAAGTGAATGGGAAAGCCAGACTGAATGTATATCTTTCCGACTGCCCCCTGATCCTTCTCATTATACCCTAGTTGCCTCTGTGAGATGAAGGAGGTTGAATGGAGGAGTAAGTATCTCAGAAGGGAAGTACTTGGCAGCTAGTTGGGGCTTAACAGATGCTAGCAGACTCTGATATGTTAGCGTCAAGAGAACTCTGTGCTATGCAGTTCTAGCTTTATTAAATAACCCCGGAATTAGAGAGAAACCCCTCTCCTTAAGGATGCGAGATGAGCAAGGCCTGACTGGAGGACCCCTCACTGACTGGAAGACGGGTGGACAGAGAGGAGAGTGCCGTGCCCACAGTCACACGCTCCCAGATCCTCTCCTGAGCTTCATTCCAAAGCAGAGCACAGGCGGCAGAGAGACAGGATAGGGCCGCAAGCTCAGGGCCACTGGCAGATGCTCCCAGGGGAGGCGAGGGTCTTCCTTCCTAGTCCTGGACCTGGGCTGCAGACCTGCCAGATCCCGGCCACTGGGCAGCTCAGCCACATCCTGGGCTGTCTCCTTTTACAGGAAAAAATATTTTTTATTTTATCCCTACCCCCAGTTTTGGTGGGGGAGAGGGTGACTGGTGACTAGCTAGATTATCATCTAGGATGCCTAGAAAACGATCTCACTTTTATCTTCATTCTCCCTCTGTCCCTCTTGCCAAGAAATGTTACCCAAGTGAGATTCGATTTCTTCTTCAGGAGATGCTTTCATTAAAAAAAAAAAAAAGCTCCATGTGTGACAAGTGGCAGAGGAAAGTATATAGAACTTGATGTCAGCACACTGGATTTCAAGGAGAAAAGTGGGATAGTGTTATGGGCTGAATGTCTGTGTGCCCCCAAATTCATGTTCCCAACCTTTGTCTCTGAGTGAGCCAGAATCATGGCCCAAACTCCCACAATGATGGTATTAGGAGGTAGAACCTTTGGGAGGTGATTAAGTTGAGATAAGGTCATAAGAGTGGGGACCCCATAATGAGATTAGTGTCCTTACAAGAAGAGAGAGAGCTCAATCTCTCTCCATCTACACACACCAAGGAAAGTGAGGACACAGTGAGAAGGTGGTTGTCTACCAGTCAGGACGATGGCCCTCACCTTGATCTTGACTTCCAGCCTCCAGAACTGTGAGAAATACATGCCTGCTGTTTAAGCCACCCAGTCTGTGGCATTTCGTTACAGCAGCTTGAGCTGACTAAGACCGCAGGGGGGTCCGTGTTCAATACGTACAGTTTCAGCCGGGGAGCATGCAGGGTCCTGAGATGGATGGTGGGGACGGTTGCACAACAGTGTGAAAATGCTACAGAACTTCACATTCACGTGTGGTCAAAATGGCATATTTTATGTGATGCATATTTCACCACAATTAAACATTTTTAAATTAAAAAAATAAAAGAACGCCTGGGTTCAAATCCCAGCTATGCCACTTGCTGGCATGTGACCTAGGGGAGCAGCTTAGCCTCTCTGAGCCCCAGTTTCTCTTTCTATAATGTGGTCCTATGACTGCACTACCTGGGCAAGATTCCAGCAGTTGGACCAATAGCTATGGGGGCTGGACAGGGCCCAGCCATCATAGCCACATGCACGTCAAAAGTTCCCTCGGCTGCCTTGCCTGGGGTGGAAAGTGCTGGGGGAGGCAGTGTGATGGCTGCTCCCCCATCTCTCACTATTGAGGAGGCAAGAGAACCACTTCTCTCGGCAAGTAACCCACAGCAGCATCAGGCAGACTAAAAGAAAAGCCACTCTGGCATTATCCCCTGGCTCTCAGCAAAGTCAGGTTCAAACAAAGTTGCAATGAAAAGCAAACAACAGCTAAGCAACGTGTTCCCAACCTTTGTCTCTGAGTGAGCCAGAATCATGGCCCTTTCCCTCTGCGGGAGTGTTCCCACACTTGCACCCACCAGCCTGCTTGGGACACGCAGTTGAAAGGAGGAAATTACCTCTCTGCTCAGGCCCACACCGGCAGCACAGCACGTGAGCCCTGGCTGATCTGCAGGATCCTCTGTGGGCTGGAGGAAAGGGGAAGACTCAGTTCCAGCGAGTTTTTTAATGAAAGGAAAAGCTCAGGCCCCTGCAGGAATGCCAGCTGGGGAGTCAGAAGACTGGAACTCAAATCCTAGCCCTGCAGAAGGTTGACTAGCATCTGATGGCAAGTCAGATGGTCTCTGTTCAGGCTTGGTTGTCTCTACCATGCTCTGCTGGGAGACTTGGGTTCAAATCCCTGCTCTGCCACACGGCCCATCACTCAATCTCTGAGTCCCCCTCCTTGGAAACTGGAAGTGTCCACACTTGCCCCCAGGCCTGTGGGAGGACTTACGAGGTCATAACGGAAAAGTATATTTGTCAAATGAGTAAATAGAAGTAAGTGGGCCCAGCAAAGGGCCCAGCATGGTCCCCCTCCTCTCTCCTACCACCCATCTCGTGTAAAGACAGAGGTCCACGAAAGCTGCCACAGGGAAGACACGAGACCCAGACACCTAGGGGACCTCGAACAGCAGCTAGTCCAGTCCTCATTTTCAGGTTAGGAACCCATAAGTCAGAGGAGCAAGGACAGGATAAGCTCTGCATCTCACCTGGTCTTGTAAAAGCCATCTGTGGCAATGCCATCTCTGTTGGACTGCCAGCAATTTTAGGGCAGTGCTCCCATATTCATTCATCCAATAAATGGTTATGGGAAGTCTGCTAGGTGCTAAGCAGTGGGTGCATGAGGATGGGAAAGAGACACCTTGCCTTCAGGTGTTCCAACTCCACAGGCTAAGAAGAGCAACAGCACAGACTATGTCTCATTGCTTTCTTTATTCTAATGTCTGGCACAGAAGAGGGCCCAATAAATGTTTATTGAATGAACGAATATTACAAAGTCATTGACGTAACTTAGTGGCTTCGTTATTCCTAAGCCAGCTTACTCACTGACTTTTCTTACTCTCTGTCTCTGTCTCACTGTCTCTCTCTTTCTTTCATCAGGCTCCCTGGGACGATTTTACAATTAATTAATTTGGCAATTAATTCTTCTAAACCTGATGTAGCCTCTCTGAAGGCAGAATACATCTGGCTGTGTGAAAGCCTGTTTATTTGGGGGCTCAGATGAACCAGAAATGGATGTGCGGACACAGGAAATGGTCACTACAGAGCATGCACGCCATCAGCACCTAAGCTTGGCTACCCCAAGGCAGGTCATTCCTCTATTGCTTGTCTCATTCACTCTACAGCCTTACTAAGACATGGGCCACAAAATGCTGAATGACTTCCGAGGTCTAAGGATGACCCCAAAAGGAAACAGACTTCAAATAGATCAAGTGACATGCCCAAACTCATAAAGTTAATTAGGTTTCCTGAGTTCATATCTCAACTCGTAGTTTCCCCTTGAGACCTCATCTCACTGAAGCTCCCATTAGGAGCAGTCTTGCGGCCTCCCAAGGATGGCTGTTGCCACAGAGGTTGTCCAGGCTAGCAACCTTGTTTTACTAAGGGGGAACCCAGAGAGAGTGGTCTGCCTGAGACCCGGTAGGTGTTCAGTGGTGGAGCAAAACCTGAAAATCATGCCTCTGGGTCCCGTTAGTCTCCCCCAAGGGCAGGTGGTGGCCATCTAGAGAATATATATGGAGAATGACCAGAAATGATCCAATCTACTGTTCAGGTGGGAAAACAAGAATTTTTAATAATCCAAGCAGTCTTTCAGTGGGCCTTAGGAGGTTGTGAGTTCCCCATCACTGGAGGAATTTGGGATGAACCTAAGTAACAACCCTGGATGTGACTTAAAATATATAACAATTGATACTGTACAAACATCAACCAATCAGCACCAATAGCCTCCAACAGCCAGGACAGCTGAGTCTGTGTACCCTAATTAATTATCGCTTTTGTCATCATTCTCAGATAGGATATGAGTGTTAACGTCCCTCTATCTCTAAGGGTCTATAATTGAGGCTGATTCTATAGTGTAGGGTCATGGAAAGAGGTGGGGTTTTGAAATGCGTAAGTAAGTGAGGAAAGGTACTTAACCTCAGTGACTGGGGATAACACCGGTCTCCTGAAGTTAGGTAAGGATCAGATGGGCTAATTTTTTAAACTGTTATTAGAGTGCACAGTAGGTCCTCAATGAATGGCAGCTGTTATTTTGGCAGCTGATGGTGATGCTGGTGATGACTTCACAACATGGCTTTTGGGAGCAGAAATTGTCATCCACATCACTCCGACCTCTGGCTTTTTGCTCTTGTAACTCCACATCTGAAATCTAAAAGGTCCACTTTCTTGAGTCTCCTTTCTATTCATTAGAGGGAATGATGGAAGCGGAAGGAGACTGGCCCCTAGCTCCTGTCTACCACCGGGCGTCCCCATGACGTCCCACGACGGTGTAGCCTTCCCCCCACTGTCATCGAAACCTTAACTCAAAACAGATTTGTTGGAAAGAACAGATTTATTGCATGATATGCATATTTAATGACCTTGAAAGATAGTTCATAAATATACCATGCAATTTATTGGTATTTAATGTTATGCATTAATTAATAATTTTTAAGCCATCCAACATTTGCCAATTTGAAAAACTTAATATAACATTCAATAACTCTTGTCAAGACTTAATAAATTTCCATGGATTTATACATCCTGCTAAATGCACTCCATCTCAAACAAATTAAATAATGCATGTGATACAGTGTGTGTGGGGTGTGTGTGTGTGTGTGTGTGAACAATTTATAAAAGACTAATTTAATAGGAAATAGGTATATTTTATCACTTGAGCTTTTTATTAAGAACCCTTATGCATTCTGTTCCAAAAAAAAAAGACAGGCAGTCCAGACACCCTGCTCACAGTGGCTGTGCTAGATGGACGCAGTGTTAGCCTCTGACCTTAACACAGAAGGAAATGTGGCTCCTCTCTCCCTTCCTGCCCCAGCCCTGTCCTTGGCCCTCTTTTTTCTCTGCATCAGTTCTTTGCTTTGACTGAGGTGCTCACCCTCAGCCTCAGCCACGGTTTCCACACTGATACACCCACATCTCTAGGCACGACCTTGGACTGCGGGGCCTTCTCCACCCGAATCTGTGCCTCAAGCTCAGCACCCTGGTGCTGCTGTGGACCCAACGCCCACCCTCCCAGGCCTCAGAGGCAGCTGAACAACTCTCGTCTGAGGCTGACGTGCCGTCTTGCCCTGTCACTCTTCCGTTTAGGAAATTCTGTCTAAGAAATCAGCCTATAACAGGATTAATTCTATCAATCATCCATGCAGTGTGGGATCCATGTGAGTCCAGTGGTGACCCGAGTCAAGGCACAACAAAGGCCAAGTAAAGGAGACATTTTTCAAGACAGAGCCAGCAAGACTTCTGAATAGATCAGATATGAGTGTGAGAAGGACAAGGCTTTGGAAAGAGATGATGAACAGTTTTTAGGCAGTGGCCAGACCTAGCCGAACTCCGTTGGCAGAGGCAGTGGATAGAAATAGTTTAAGAGCAAAAGATATTCTAGAATTTCAAAACCTGAATCTAAAAATTAATAGAATTATAGGCCCAGGGATCTAGAATAAATCTCCAAAGTTAGTATTGACCATACTTTCCAAGTAATAAAATACACCAAAATTCTTTTAAAGGTGTCTGGACAGTGACATTGCTCAGTTTCCTTCTATAACTTGTTCTAGTGGCTGTCTACTCCTGTGTCCGTCAATTTCTTCCCTATAACTAAGTTTAATCCTTCATACTCGAGCTTAAGTCTTTCTTTGATTATTCCTTCTTTCTCCAGTGGAAGTGCCACCATTTTATGGTTATAATAGGATCTATTATTATGTTCAGATGTCGCATCTCAACTCCAAATGATGGCTGATGGGAAAATGGGCAAATCCATGAATTGTACATTTATTCTAAAGGCTGAGTGTTTACGAAAAGCTCATGGCTTAGATTAAGGCTATTCGGAATTCAAAAGGCTCATTTCTAAGACTGTATAAAGTAAGGCTCATGCCATCCAAACAAACTTTCATGCACTAAAGGCTGCGGTTGGCACAGAAGCTTTGGTTTACTGCCCTATTTTAAGGTTGCAATGAGGGGAAGGGCTTTAAAGGCAGAAATGCAATCAGTCCATCCTGGTAAAGTCTGCACAAATCAACACAACTCTATGACATCTTTCCAATCAGCTCTGTTTCAAAGGCAAACGGTAGGTGGCAAAATTAATATATGGCAGCAAAGTAAAGATGAATAAAAGATACAGTGAGAACTGCATCCCCTTTGATTTCTCCTTGTCGAAAGCCATATCCAAGAAAGCAAATGAAATGTTTACTTTCACACACAAAAAAAAAAAAAAAGAAGAAGAAGGAAGTCTGGGGAGATTTCCTATGTGTCCTGGCTTCTCAGTCTAAGATACCATAGTATGATGCATTCAAAAGTGACAGGCACATTAACTCTCTGGGCTTAGGTCCCACCTCTGTAAAACAGAAACATATAAGTCTCTTTGCCAGCAACCCTCTCTCCTACATCTGTGCCTCTCCATGACTCCATATATGGGCCCTACACTTAGTTTAATCCATCTCGAGGCTCAGAAAGAATTCTGGTGGCTCTATTGTGATGAAGAGAAAAATACGAAAAATGTTCTGTTCACTGTCAAGTTAGTGTTGGTGAAAAGGCCACAGTCCAGGAAAGAGCTTTCTGGAGTCAGTTTTATGAGCTCGCAGGAAGTGACTTGGTTGCAAGTTTAGGAAAAAAATCAGAAACTGATTTGTGGCTGGAATCAGAGTCCCTGGCATTTGTCAAAGCTTCCACATGCTGTGATCTTTGCCTGCTGCAGCTATAAATAATGAGTAGCTAGAGGAAGATGGGGTGAGGCAGAATAACTGGAAGGTATTCAGAGGGAGCAGGCCTGTGGCAGCTCCAAAGACAGGCTGAGAAAAGAGCACCTGGGTAGATTGGCCCCAATGGGACCATTTCTGCTCTTTTCTGGCTATATGGATTGGGCAAGCCATTTAACTTCTCTGAGCCTGTTTTCTTACCTGGAAAATTGGGGTACATACCAATTATCTTATAGGTTTGTAAATATCAAATGAAAAAATATATATGAATATGTCTTGTAATTTGTAAACAATGTATAAATGTAAGCTCTTAAGTGAGTCTAGAGAAAAAATAATGTAATAAAATAAACTTAAGGAAAGTTAAAGGACAGAATTAATATTAATAAAAATTAATAAATCAAAAATGTAAAAATGTAGAATTGATATATATATATTTAAGAGCTGCTTCTTTGAGGGGAAATAAAATAAATTCTTAGTTATCATAATCAAGGAAAGAAGGGAAAAAAGCACAAATGCACAAAATAAGAAATGATAATGGTGAAATAATCACATATATAGAATATTGAAGGAATCATTCAAGACTTATTTGCTCTGTTCTATACAGCTAAATCTGAGAACCTGAACAAAATGAATTATATTACAGAAAAGTACAAATGACCAAAAATCAACTTCTGGAAAGATAAAAAAGGCAAATAGAACAATTATCATAGAACAAAAGTTGTCACAGAGTGGAACCGAATAAAAAGAGGTTGGCCCACTTGGTTTAATAGAAAAATTCTATCTAATCCTTAAGAAACAGACAACCACGATGCTATTTAAACTGTCGTAGAGCACAGAAGAAAAGGAAAGCTTACAAACATCTTTTAAAACTAGCAGAATACTGACATCAAAACCCAGAAAGATAAAACATAAATAAAACTAGAGACCAATTGTACTTAGAAATATTATTGAAAATTCTTAAATAAAATATTAGCAAACAGAATCGAGCAGCACAGTAAAAGAATGACACATCTTAGACAAATGAGTCATGTATTCCACAAATACGGGAATGTATCAAGAAATCTATTAGCATAACTTTCCATATTAATGGATAAAAAGAGAAAAATCATATCATCATTGATCATCTCCATAGATACTGAAAAGGCATTTTACAAAATTCAACATCCATTTCAATCAAAACAAAACTCTTATTTTTATCTTAAAATATAATAAAATCCTTGCGCACACGCACAAACACACACACACACACACACACACACACACACACACACCCCTCAACTCAAAAGGCTGTATTATGTTTATTTGGGAAACACTAGAAGTATTCCAAGGATGTCTATTAGCAACAAAAATTTTTAGCATTGGTCTGAAGATACTAGCCAACTTAATGAGAAACAGAAGGAAAGAAGTATAAAAATTGGAAAAGAGGGTAAAATTATCATTATTTTTAGGTGAAAACTCCAGAGAGTCAACTGATAAGTAAAGAAATCCAACTGGATTGAATACAGAAAAAAAATAGGTAGAAATGATCAGTCTTCCAAATGAAAGCAATATAGTAAATGAAAGAAAATACTAATGTAGTAGTAACAGAAAAGGTAAAATACATAGGAATATACTTATCAGAAAATGTATATGAAGAAAACATTAAAAGACTTAAATAAATGGAAAGGCATGTTCTTGAATAGGAAGTTCCAATATCATAAAGATGTTAAATTGTCCCTAAGTTAATCTGTAAATTTAATGTGATCCCAATAAAAATAGCAACAGATATTTAAGTAGGTAAGCCAACTCTCAAATTCACATGGAAAAATAAACAAAAATATTTTGAAATTTTTTGAAAATAAGAAGAGACTAGTGACAGATGCTAAAACTATTACAAAGCTACGTAATAGCTAAAACAGTATAGTCCCAACACATAGGAAGCAGACAGATCTACTGAATAGATTAGAAAGGCCACAAAAAAATGAAAAGCACACTGGAATATAATAAATAATGAAGGTGACATTTCAAGTCAGTGGGTAAGAGAAATGGATTATTCAATAAATGATGGTGGCCCAGATCATTAGACTTCTTAAAAAATAAAAAGCGAATGCCTACATCACAACATACACCAAATAATTTTTAGATTGATCAAATATTTAAACATAAAATGAAATCATATTAGAATTAGAAAACCTATAGAATATTTTAATAATCTCATCATTCAGACAACCTTTCTAAATATGACATTATGCACAGGAAAAAAAGATCTATAAATGTGATTTTTAAAAAATAAATTTTTCTACGAAAAAAAGTACCATAAAATCAAAATTAAAAACCAATTCGGAAAATTTCATAACACATATTAAAGATAAAAGGACCACCATTATCTCTATATTTCATGATCCGGGTGCTATGGAGAAGTTTTAAAAGAAATTTTTCCTATGAAAAGATGGTGGAACTCTCAGCAAGAGAGACACTTGGAGGTTTTGAGCAAAAAAAAAAAGAAAAAAGAAAAAAAAAGACAGAGGCAGTAGAGTGCGATGGTTAAGAGAAAAACCTTTAGAATTAGATACACCTAAGTTTAAATTGTGGCTCTACCATTTATCAGCTGAGCGATCATGGGTGTTGTTCCTTTTACTCACACTGAACTTCAGGCTATAAAGTAAGAATAGTAAGAATTTTTTCATAGGTTTGTTTTAAGGTCTAAATAAAATGTACTTTGGGCTTAGCTGAGTGCATAACATAGTAATCTATAAATATTACTTATGTATTAAGAAAGTAATGTTTAAACAGCTTCAAATCTTTAAGAAACTCCAAAATATGACATAGAAATGAATCTATGTATAGGCTTAAAAATTAAGTGCCGCAATACTATGTCCTGAAGAGGTGCTTTCGGTCCTAGGAATCTAAAATGGCATTGCTAGTTAATCAATTCACCCAAAGTCTCTCAATAGTCCATTTGACGTAAGCAGGATCATTATCATCAATTTACAGTTGAGAAAATTGGAAAACCCATCCTATTAGCTATTCAGGCCTAAAATCTTAGAGTCAGCCTTGACTTTTCTCACACACTACATCCAATCTAGTCACAAATATTGTAGACTTCAAACATGTTCATATTGCAACCACCTCTCATCAGCCCTCACATGGCGGCCTTGGTCCAATCCCCTCCTATTTCACCTGGATAATTGCCATGCCGTGGATATTCTCTGCAGGAAAAAAAAAAAAAAACTCCTACTCTTGTTCCCACAGTCTATTCACAGCCAGAGGGATCCTATTAAACTGTAAATCATCCAGTCTCTTCTCTCCTCAAAAACCTGCAATGACACCTCATTTCACTCAAATCGAAATCCAAAGTCTTTACTTCTGCACAGCAGAGGAAACCGTCAAAAAAAAATGAAACGGCACCCTATGGAATGGGAGAAAATATTTACAAATCATATATATGATAAGGAATTAATATCCAAAGTATATAATGAACTCATAAAATTCAAAAGCAAAACAACACCCCTGATTTTAAAAATGGGCAGAGGAACTAAATAGACATTTTTACAAAGAAGATATGCAAAAGGCCAACAAGTACATGAAAAGATCCTCGACACTAATTATTATGGAAATGCAAATCAAAACTACAATGAGATACCATCTCACACCTGTTAGAATGGCTCTCATCAAAAAGACAAGAGATAACAAGTGTTGGTGAAGATGTGGAAAAAAAGGAACCACATTCCCACTCTTGGTAGGAATGTAACTTGGTGCAGCCACTATGAAAATCAGTATGGAAGTTCCTTAACAAATTAAAAATAGACTTACCATATGATTCAGTAATCCTACTCCTTACTTCTCTCAGGTCTTTTACTCAAGACCCACCTTCTCTAGGTCATGGATGCACAAGGGTTAATGGTACTGTCCTCTCTACTTTGGAATATGTTTAAATTTTTCCATTAAAAAAACATTAGTCAATTTCTTGATGTTTTCTCTGACCATCCCATCTAAAATTTCAATACTCCACCATCATTTTATATCGCTGTCCCCTGCTCTGTTCTTTGTTCCTTATCACTGTCTAACATTTTCCTTATTTATTTTACCTAATACCTGACTCCCCTCGAGAATGTAAGTTCCATAAGGGCATACATTTTTAATCTATTTTGGTTGCCACCGTCTCCCTGGCTCCTAGCACAGTTCCTGGCACAAAAGAGGTGCTTAGCAAATTTCGTTAAATAAACAAGTGGATTAATGAACTCAATCATTATTCCTGAGACATTTAGTGTTTTTGTTTGGTGAACCCTGGTCTTCTTTAGAATCTTCTTTCTTTTCTTTGGAACCCCCCAGCAGACCTTAGACACCATCATCATTTCCAGGAGAGTTGAGAACTCCCATTGTCATGCAAATGTATCCCATGGTCTGAAAGAGGGGAGACTCTAAGCTCAATTCCATTTCCCCTCATGCCTTTTCTGCTTTTCCATGCAAGGTGCACACAGAAATGAGAGTTGTACAGATTCTGTTATATGTCACACACAAAGGAGAATAACCCCGGGCTCATTCTCAGGCCTGTCAGCAGCTGAGGGCCAAGAGGTATAACATGGATCACAGAAATTGGCACCAACTTAGGATGCCAAAGGAAAAAAAAGAGGTCAAAGAGAATCACTGGTCCTAATTTTTCTTCACAGAATAAACCCACTAAGCAAACAAATGAAAAACGCAACTCCATGAATTCAAGGTGTGCAATCTGCCATAGGCCCTACTGTGGACAGAAGGAGCAGGTTTACTCTTCCATTTAGTGACTTGTGGACTGTTTCCTAACGACAAAAAGTCACAACATTCTGGGTGACTCAAAGGAAAAGACAGAGGACACTACCCTAAACACAAATGACTTCCTGGACATTAGCAATGAGATTCAATCTAGACATTCATTGAACACTACCGGGAACAAGCTATGTCCTTCTGTGGATTTACCGCCACTACCTCTGTTAGGTACCAAGAAACAGACAAGGGGATGATCTCTAGAGCCTTGTAAGGGGCATGAGCTCTGTGGAGGTTATATCATACAGGGAGGTGGGCAGTGATTGCGATGGGCAATATGAGTGTACTCACCTAGAGAACCCAGTGGTTGAGCAGAAGGAGTGAATAAAAGATTCGTTTGCTTGGATTAAGGGAAATAAAGGTTGAGATATCACCAAGACTGATGAAAATTGTACATAGGTTAATGCTTTCCTTTTAATTCTTTTGGTTGAATTGTCTGTGAGAAAACAAGATAGCCAGAGGAGTCATTACACAATGACTTAAAATTGGCTGAAACTTGACTAGACTCAAATCACAAACCATATGAGACACAAGATCACCAATATCTACATTAGATATCATTCTAAAAGCCAAATCCATTCCAGTAATTGAAAGAAGTCATGGAGAAGGAGAGAGGAGGCTAAAATGACAGCTCTTGTTATAGTAGGGTGGCTGGAAAACAACAGGATCGAATCCTGGCTCCACTACCTAATGGATATGTAACATTTAGTATGTTCCTCAGCTTCTCTAAATTTCAGTCTTATCCATAAAATTGGACCAATATCGGTATCAACCTCACAAATTGATAAGATAAATGAAAAATTAATAAGATAATGCATGTAAGGCATTTAGCATAGTGCCTAGCACACAGTATGAGCTCAAAAAGTGTTATTAATAATATTGTGGTGACGCAGAAGGCAAAATATATATGTAAATATCCTGTCTGGGTCACATATTTTAGAAAAAAGTGCTTCCTTATTAATGAGAAGTTGTCTGGCAGGAGTTATGTAAGAAATGATCTAACTGAACCAGTCCCTCAGTCCTAGGATCTTGTGACTGACTTTTGTTTACTACATGTAACAGAATCAGATGAAGTGTCATGATTTGATCTCGACTTGTCTGTATTCAGGCGATAAGATGGTCTGCAGAACAGATTACAAATTGGGAATCAGGGTGTGGTCACTGCTGTACCATGTGATCCGCGGGAAGTTATCACTCTCTTCTAGATTGCAGTGGCACTCCTTGTAAAATGTTGAATGAGATTATGATACTCCCCACCTCACATGAGAGACTGTAGAAGTGGCAGACCCACTACATTAAAAACAAAAGTTCCGAAAACAGCTAGGTGTTTGGATGGGGAGTGGTTATACTTGCATAGTGATTTCTACTGCACTGTTAGCAAAGAACTGTCCAGAACAAAGCAGTCTATTCCGGGGGCTGTTAAGGTCTGGGGCTGCAGCTGGTCATGGTTCAGAAAAGCCTGCTCTGGCCCCCAACAGTAGCTGTCCATTGTCAAAAGCCACTGTGGCTGAGAGAATGTCTTGTTAATCTTACACCAATAGTAGCATGGGGCTGCTGACCATGGTTCTGAAAAGCCTTCTCTGGTCCAAACAGTAGCTGTCCATAGTCACAATTCACGGCACCGGAAACTTGTTCTCAGAGTTCAAAGCTTTGCTTCAGTTGAAATTGCCTTCCCCTTATCCTTTAAATTCTAGTTTGTTCTTCTTTGATCCTCTGGCTAACTGACTAGACGGGATCATTATGAGTCAGAAAATTCAAAGAAGCAGGTTCTATTTCAAGATCAATTTGGATGTTAAGATCTGAACATGATGTGTTTATCTTTTCTGAGTCCTCAGGATTGCCACAGATCATGCAGTAAAACAACAGCTCAGATCAGTATAAAAGCAGATTCTATGGGACTTTCCACACAAAGAAGGACCCAGGTTCAGGCAAGGTTCTCTACAAACTTGAGTGAGCTGTCAGTTAACATTTGGACCCAGATCAGACCAGAATCATGGTTTCTAGTTCTAAATTTCATTAAAGGCAAAGTTGTAGGATAACTGTTTTCAGTAACTTATCTTCAAAATCTATTTCCTATTCACTCTTAACTTTCTTTCCTCATCCTGTATAACATTTTCCTTTTTAACTCCTGTCCATACATCTAAACTGAAATTGGTTCAGACACTGTTCTCTGGTTTTGCTTCCAAATATATTAAATGAGTAAAGCCTAATGAAAAAAATAAAAATGGGAAAACAGAACTAGATAATTCCATTCTCCACTTAGATCCTGGCTCCATATTTCAGCTTCCTGTTTATAAACAGGTGGTTAACAACGGATGTCATGAGACAACCATGTGATGGGTACAGCGGGAAGCACAGAACTGGGCAGGAGTCCTACCCATAGACCTTCACAATCTAAATATCAAGATCTGCACTCTTCAGGGAATGGAGATCTATAAATAGTAGAGTGATGACATCATCATTTTCCAGCCTGTTGCTGTTCAGCTGTCAATTATTTTTTAAAGAGCTTACAAAAAATTAATAGATGGTGGTAAATTCTACAGCACCATTTAACCATAAATGTGCGTGTGCACACACACACACATCACAGACTAACAAATTTTATTAGCTACTGATTAGAATGAAGAATTCATCTGTTCAAAAGCCCACCCTTATGACTTTATGCTGGAGTTCTTGTGTCTAATGCCTTCTAATGTCTCATCCCTAATGCCTTCTCCATGACTAGAGAGGCAAGTGTGCTTCTCTCAATAATTCACTGGCAACTGTGTATAAACAAAGTCTGTATTTTTTTTGGACAGAGAGAAACTCAGAGATCAACCTCAAATGAACAGCAGCCTGTGAACCTTTAAAACATGTCTGACGTATTGAACGGAATTTGAATCTCTCTTGTTCCTATCATAAAGTGAGGCCCAGACTGGACATCAGGAGAAAGGACCTGAGAGTGGAGCCTCCACTTTCACATGACCTTGAACATATTCCCTGACCTCCTCCATCCTGCTAACAAAGCAGCAGCTGTGTATCAAGTAAGTCAATTCTGCATCTGGAGAAAAAGTCTCCAAGGGGACAAATGATGCTGTGACTGTTTAGCAGGAGATGGGAGGGGAGAGTGGTCCTTAGTGCACACCCACAGTCCCTGGGAAGGCACCACCAAATGGAACTCTGTGATCTTAAGCCCAGCTCCACTAGGTTCCGGAATGGTGCTAACCCTCAAGCTGAAGTGAAATACCAAACTCCCTCAGAAGGTTGGAGAATGTCACCTTTTCTCAGTGACCTTGGATCTTTCACACTTTTTTTTTTAAGAATTGGTGCCTGATCTCCACTAACAAATAACAAGGAGGAAGAGAATAAAGTAGGTGGGAAATAGGGAAAAGATTCTGCTTTAAAATGTATATATGTGTGCATGTACATTTATATAAATAGCAACCGAAATGGAACATGGAGGGGCACATGCTATTTTAAGGACAAGCTGCAGTAGTAAAGTAATCTCCCGAGTGATGCTGCTTTCTGGCCGCATGCCCGCGTCCAGGCGAGGCTGTGGTGCTTTTTATTCTAGTCACACTGAATGTCTCTTACAAATCCATCCATCTTAATCAGCACCTACCACTTGCAGCAGCAGCCCTGCAGCCAGGAAGCGGAGCTGCAGACAGCAGGAGGGGATGGGGTGTGAGGGCAGTGGCGAGAGATGACGTCATAAAAGGAAGGACGGAAGGAGTTAGGAAAGAGCTGGTAGGTGGGGAAGGAGGCACAGACCCAGCTGTGTCGCCCCTCTGCCTCCACCCCTTTCAGTCAGAATGGATGCCTCCTTCATTGGTGGGACTCTCTCAGCCAGATGGAGGGCTGAACAGTGAGCTGGTCCTGGGGCCTGTATCCTCTTGGTGGACACACTGCAGTTCTCAGAGGTTCAAGGAGCAGTTGCCTTGCAACTAAGCTCCTCATACAGGGTGGACAGAAGGAGGCCTTCCCTCTGCTCTGCTCCTCCTTGCCACAGCCTTATCCCACCTCATGCCAGGAGTCCCTTTTTCATGGAGCACCCTGAGCCAGCCCACCTGATCCCTGGCTCCACCCCACTCAGCCCCGGCTACACAAGCCCCACACCTGCAGCCAAATATGGAGAAGCTGGAGTGAATTCTGAGATTAACAAATCCCTGTGGCCACCCAGCCTCTGTCTGCCCCTATCATAATGTCTAGATCTTGTTCAGTATTTCACTTAGCTGCTACAGCCAGAACATACTAAAAACTATAGTCTCCTTGGCTGGGCCTCTGAAAGCCCTGCCAGCCCCTGGGCCCTGACCCCAACCCTTAGCTGAGAACAACGTACCCACAATGCAATGTGCCACTCACCAATGTCAGCATGCCAGGGGACTCCTAAGAACTAGGCCTCTGGGGAAATCAGCACCAATCTGAATCAAGCGCATACTTGTCATATACCTTCAGATTCCGTCATTTTGAGTTACTTCATTGTCCTCACTAGGCCATTTCCTCAGGCCTGATTTGTGGCTTTGCTCCTGAGGGTGACACTCAGCTAGGCCCTCTGGGGTTTGATGTTTGCTTCCCAAGTAGGACTTGGCTGGAAGACTTGGGCTGGGGCTAGTGAAGATTTGGCCATCGAAAGTTCAAGGTTAGTGGGAGACCAGCAGGAGACTGTCAGGGAAAGGACAGAGGGGGAGCTCTGGGAGGTGACTGTCCTCAGTCTAGTCATGAGGTCACAGCTGCTCTAAGAATCAAATCTGGAAACTAGACTAAACCATCTATGTTTCACTTCCACATTATCCCTACACTCATGTGCCTCAGAGGCCTCAGGAGATTAATCTTTACTAAGTGCCTATTCTCCACTTATACATGTATTACTCCATTTAATCAGCAGAACAAGTACAGAAGAGAGAAACCATACCCATTTTACAGATGAGAAAACTAGCTGAAGAATTTGGTAACTTGTCTGAGCTCAAGAACTAATAAATGGTAGAACCAGAATGCAAATAAAAATTTGTCTAACTCCAAAGGTCATGATGCCCACTCCCTATCTTAGCCCAGAAAAAAAAAAAAATACAGAAAAAGCATGGGGATGCGGAAGAGACGATAGATGGGGATAAACAGAAAACAAACTTCATATATCATCAGTCACATCTTTGCCAAGGCCCTTTCAAGAGACAAGCTCAACCCCGATTACATTCACCAGTCTTATGGCAAGGCCTCCTTGTGTTTAGACAGCATTATCTGAAAAAAATCCTACAGCAAGAGAGAGTGGGGCTAGACCACCACTGCAAGAAGCCACCCACCTCAACAAATAGAGACCATGCAAGATGTATAGACAAGAAAGAGTTTTTGTCTTTGTTACCAGTGTATGCTGGTAAAAGATGGGAGATTAGAAAAATCAATTTGCGAGCTATTAAATTTGGGGTGTTAATTTGCAAAGTTGAACTAGAAATCAGGAAAGCTGCCTAATTGGAGGCTGCAGCATGCCAGAGGGTGAGATTAATGGAGGAAGAGGAGCCTCCTTCAGTGGAGATGCTACGAATGCGAGAGAGGTGGGCCTGTCGGAGGGCTGGTCCTTTGTCCAGGGAGTGGGGTGCTACATGGCCCCAGAAAGGTCCTTCCAGTCATTCTCTAGGTCACCTTCAGAGACAGGGCTTAGGGGCATTCCATGTTCCCCATGTTCAATCACCTCAGGATTTCTCAGTTTCCTTTGATGGACCCACAGTTGAGGGACATCACATCACCACTGAAATACTGTAAACTCAGACCTAGTCTCTAGCTTCTTTAGGAAGTCACTTACCTGCTGAGACTCCTAGGAAAGCAATGGACACTCGGCAGAAAAAGGCATCTAGGCCTAGTTACCTGCATGTTTACGTTTGATGCTGGGGAAAAGCCCTCTGCTCTAGGGAGTCCCCTATACCCAGCCAGGCTTCTGCCTGCACCGACTGTGGTCTTTGGGGAACTTCATGGGGATATCAGTACCCAATGGGAACAGAACCTGATTCCATAACCAGGACTCTATCCAGGTAGAGCTAAAAGCTTTAATCTGCTTTTGCTGACTTTTCTCTCTCCTTCCCATCTACCATGGATCCAAGCTACCTCCTGAGATACTCTTGAGAATTACTTTAATTCTAGCGTAGATGATGTTCAGCACCAGAAACACACTGAATGAGATGCAGCAGGGTGGGGGCTGAGCACTATGAGTGGGAAGGGGGATGGGGGTTACTTGCTCAACCTACTGCATGGCGTAGTTGTTGAGGATTAGGCGAGCTAAGCCTATGTGTTAGTCAGAGTTCTCCAGAGAAACAGACCAGTAGGAATCATAGATATAGATACGTAGAAGAGGGGACTGTTTATAGGAATTGGCCCACACTGGTATGGAGGCTGCGAAGTCCCATGATTCGCTATCTGTAAACTGAAAAATCAGGAAAGCTAGTGGTATAATTCATTCAGTCCAAAGGCCTGAGAATCAGGGGGATGGATATTGGGGGGCAGGAGAAGATGAAAGTCTCAGCTCATGCAGAGAGAGCAAATTTGCCCTTCCTCTGCCTTTTTGTTCTATTCAAGCTCTGGGTGAAGACCATCTTCTTTACTCAGTTCACCAATTCAAAAGCTAATCCCTTCCTGAAACACCCTCATAGACACACCCAGAAATAATGTTTATCAGCTATCTGAGCATCCTTTAGCCTAGTCCAGTTGGCACATAAAATAAACCATCACAGCCTGTAAACTCTAGAAAGGTCAGTTTGTTCTAGAGTCAATTCTCTTCATAGGCGCATGAGAACAATATTGTTGGACCCTCATGACAAGGTCTTAGTGATTAAATTAGTATACTATTTCATTGTTTAATGGAATTTTTTGAGAGGTTATACACCTGTACACACTCACACACTCACCATTCATCAATTAGTCACAAGTCACACTTCATCTTACTGGTTTAGCTCCAAGTGTTGAAATCTTTTTGACAACATCTCTTCTCTCTGTTGTACATGGTCAGGTGAGGAATGAGTGAATGTGATCAGTCAATGAAAGGCTTGTGATTTACACTGGCTATATGTCCTTGGCTAAGTCACCCTCTTGGGCCTCAGTTCCCTTATCTATATGATAATGGAGTTTTAAAATAGATCCTCTCTAAAGCTCCTTTCAGGACTAAAGTTCTAGAATTCTATGCTATAGATCCACATAAATATAAATGAAGAGAACTTTTAAAGGAAGCAATGTCTAGAAAATTAAATACTCTTCTTCAGTAATCATTATCTGTTGTTAACCTCTCAGAACAATAATATGTTTCATAGTTATTGACTAAAATATACCTTTTGTAACTCACTGTGATTCTCTATATTCTATTAAGAGGCATTTCCAGGGGTGTACAGAACAGTGGGCATGCTAAGCGGTGTATTAGCTTGGTATCCAAAGCTCTAGAAGGTACTTTCCTTCTTTATCAGTGATTTCTATCCTTTCCTGGCAATATTTTCTGACTATTCCCAGCTAATGTGAGGAAAGGCTTTGAATTGCTTTTCTATAGTCTTTGCTTCTTTCTTAAGTTCTTCATACACAACAGAAGTTAAGCGTAAAGGAAAAGAGCACATCTCTACACTGCTGAGAGCAAGAAATAAAATTTTCCCCTTTGCAATTTTCCTCTTTGAAGAAAAATAAAACACTACACCCACCCATGCCCGCTCTCTTGGCTTTTTGTCTTTTGTATGCAAAAACAGAGTAAACTGAAATGTGCATATGCTGTTGTGTAAAGACTGCTCTAGTCCATATGAAAGGGACCGGCCTCAGGGGAAAAGGAAAGTAATAAGCAAAGTCTTTCTGCCTCAACCAAACAGGTGCGCATGCGTGTACACACACACACACTCCACAACCTTTCTAATCATTTGTATTTTCGCTCCAGGTGTCTTCCTAGCTCTTCTCTCAAACCACGTCATCTGTACTGACTTTCATATCTTCTGTACACATTTCATTATAAATGACTCCACTCAACAGAGGCTTAGGGAGCATCTGGTATATGTCAGGCATTGTGCTCAGCCTGGGACTACAGCAACAACAACAATAATACCTTATTAGTATCTCATCCTTTCTGTGTGCCAGATGCTGTTCTAAGACCTTTACATGTTCTAATTCACTCAATCCTCATAACAACTCCATGAGGCCAGTACTATTATTATGCAGATCAAGCAAATGGAGCACAATTGAACCCAAGGTCAGACAGCTAGTAAGTGGAGGAGCTGGGATGTGAACCAGAGAGTGGGGTTCCACAGTCTTAGCTACCTCAGAATATTGCAGACTCTGCCCTCTCCTTCCAGATGAAAAGATGGCCATATGAAAAAAATAATTAAGAAAATCATAGGTAGAAATTTTTCTTATATATGAGGGTTACAAAGGGGAGGACATTCCAGGTGAAGGGAATAGCAATGGCCTACATACATGAACATCTGTAGAGGGACCATGAAAAGCAATGAGTGTATGGGGAGGTAAAGAATATTGAGTGGTATGGTATAATGGTTACTTGTATGTGTCAACTTAACTGGACTAGAAGGAACAGGACCCAGATATTTGGTCAAATATTATTCTGAGTGTGTCTGTGAGAGTGTTTCTGAATGAGATTAGCATTTAAGTGGGTAGACTGAGCAAAGCAGATTGTCCTTCCCAATGTTGGTGGGCCTCGTTCAATCAGGTGACGGTCTGAATGGAAGGGAAAAGGCTGACCCTGCCCTGAACAAGACAGAGTTCATCCTGTCTGACAGCCTTAGAACTGTGACAACTTTTTTCCTGCCTTTGTACTTGTACTGAAACATCTGGTCTTCCTGGATCTCAAGCCTACCAGCCTTCAGACTGGAGCTACACCATCAGCTATTCTAGTTCTCAGACCTTCAGACCCCGCTAGAATTACACATCATCTCTCCTGGGTTTCCAGCTCACCAACTATAGATTTTGGGGGTCCCCCCACTCTATATATATCAGAAGAGAAGACAGGCCAGGGAGGGGAGGCAACAGGCCTGGGGTGATGTCTATGTGCGCAGCAGAGGAGGTGTCACCAAATTTCCTGAGACAGTCCAGAGCTCGCTCCAAAGATCATATGTCCTCCCACTGACCCAGCTGGCCCTACCCAAGACATGCCTAGGAAAGCTTCCCCATGATATAAGGAGAAGAGAAAGAGTAGAGAGACAGACAGACAGACAGACAGACAGACAGACACACACACACACACACACACACACACTCTTTCCTCTCTTTCTCTCTCTCTCTCTCCTTGGTTGTCATTTTGAGCCTAATTGTTTTAAAATGAGCTGTCAAGTCTGCAAAATTCTTCTCTGGTACCAGTGACCTGCAAGACCGGGAATAACAAGGATGTGTTTAAAAATAGTCCAGATTCCTAGAATTCATCTCTCCTTCCCACCCTCCCTTCTCCATCTCATTGACAGGCCTGGTAAGAACTCCACTTCAAATGTATGAGTACAAAGACAACAATATAAGATAAGATTTATTAAGAGTGGTAGAGAAAAGTGGTAGACAAGAGCAGGAACTGGTGAAGCAGGGCCCCGGGCTGTGTTTCCAGCAAAGCAGGCTGGAAACCTTGGCGGACACTTCGCCCCAAGCCCTGGCTCTTCAAGCTGGCTGCTCATTTCCTCTACTGCCCCCAAGTGGGCTCTAATTCCCCTGGTCCCTCTGCAGACAAGCACCTTGACCCCTATGATCTGAGCACCCCTTGCTGGTGAGGGGTCTACCAGCTTCCTGCAGCCAAGCCCAGATCCCACAGACTCCGCTCCTACCTCTACCAGCAGATTGGCAGCGAGAAAGCAGCCAGCTCTACAGGCAGATGAGCTCAAGGTCAAATCCTGACACAGCTGCTAACTAGCTGTGTGACTTGACAGTCAAATTCCTAGATCTCTCACAATCTCAGGGTTCCATCTATAAAAGCTCTTATGATTGTTCTAAGGATAAATGTAAAGTATAAAGTACTCCATATCTGGGAGGTAACAGAAACCCTTAAATATTTGTTCCTTTTCTTCCCCTTCCTATGCCTAGCTGCCTTATTCTTCCAAACCCATTAACATGCTTTCGGTAAGTTACGGAAATTTCAGTCAGAAGGAGCTGTCATGTTTGTGAAAGGGTTCAATCACAGCATCATTTATGGCATTGAGAGAAACTGGAGGCAAGATCAATGTCCAACCTTGAGGAAATGGCTAAGTTATGATTCATCTCTTCTATGAAGTTCAGTGCAGGCATTTAAATTCTACATTATTGACATGAGAACACACTCATAATATTAAGAGAAAAAAAATCAGCATGCAAATTGTATTTGTAGTATGATTTCATTAATGTGAATGAAAACACAAATAAAATTAGGTGAAATGTTGACAGAATGTTTTCAGGTAGAGGACTTATCAGTGAGAGCTTTCTCTTTATTTATGCTTTTTAATTTTCAGAAAATATTTAAAGAAATAAATCAATGGTGGCCAGATTTCTAGTTTCAAATGAGAAGAATTGGGCCAACATTATAGGGAGACAAAGTCTTCTTCTAGACACCAAAATAAATTAAAAATTCTAAAAAAAAAAACAAAAACAAACCTGTCTTCCACATTTGACCGTACAATGAGGTAACCCAAAGAGATGGAAGAGATGAGTCTTGCTCTACGTCTGGTTTGGTTTGTATAAATGAGTTGACGGGGAGCTTTAAAGGACTCGGCTCTCTCCTGAAGATGGGTGGACATTACCATGCACAGAGAGAGCCCTGCCCTTCACCCGCGGGACAGCATGAGACGCTCAGCTCCAGGCCATAATGCAAGTCATGATCAGGGTCAAGGAGGCTTCTCTGAGGACTCCAAGATTTGAGACCAACTAGGAGAACCTTTGCCTTGCTTATAAACTAACAATTTAGAGGATTAAGAGAAATGTAAGAGGAAGGTGCATGACTGCACTATCTCCACATGATTGCCCAGACCATTGGTTTAGTTAATAGAGATTTCCATCTGTGAGGACAACCAAAGGTCTCTATTCTTGGAAGAGCCTGGAGGAACAACTAACCCAACATATTCATGTTATAGATGAAGAAACAGACCCACACAGGTGAAGTGATTTTTTCAAGTTGCTGAGCCAGTTAAGAGCATATTTTGGATAAGAACCAAGCCCTCTTGACTTCTAGTCCTGTCTTCTTTCCACTAATTCTGGATGGTGGACTTAGAAGCTACTTGAAAAGGCAGACCAAACAGAGCACATGTGCATGCAGCCTTACTTCCCTGGCGCCCTCCAGTGAAGACACAAGGCCACTGCAGCTACAGTTTACAAGGCTGAAATGATGTGCAAATAAGAAACAAGTAACCATGCATCATGATACACTGCTTTCTTCCCCACTGAGCACATAATTGCGTTTTGATATACATATATTACATGTTTTAGAGCATCATGATTCTTTTCTAGAGATCCTGCTATTTCATCACCTTAAGCCTTTGCCTTTCTGCTTAGGATGGTGTGTCCCACCCCCAACTTTAAACAAACCCTATATTTGAAATCTGGATTTAGGGAGAGGAAAGAACAGAACAATCGCTGGCTTTCTATAATGATTTAGCACGTGGGAAATGGGAAAAAGAACTAACATTTACTGAGGCTATGCTAAGAGCTAGGTGCCATACGTATATTTTCTTCTCTTATTTGAAAACAACGCTGTGAAGTAAGAACCCATTTTTGATGGGAAAACTGAAGCTCAGAGATTAAAAAGGGACCTGCTCAGATGTTGAATGCCTATGACATGCCAGTCACTGGAGATACTTATATGACCAAGATACTTTTTCTGTCTCCCAAGAATGTACATTCTACGGATGGGAGACAGAAAAATAAGCTGCCAAGTGGAACGGAGCAAGGCATCTATGAATGCACAGAGTGCTGGGGGACAGAGCAGAAGAGCATAGGAGTTGAGCGAAAGGGAACTTTTTGCGAGCTAGTGCCTGCAGACTAGGCGACCAGGCCCAGGGGAGTAAAGTGTAGTGTTCCAAGCAGAGGGAACAACATGTGCAAAGTCTCAGAGGCAACAGGAGCCTGGCAGTCTACTACAGACAGAACTTGTAGGATTTCTTTCCTTGAAGACCTTACAGACATCCCTATCTAGCTGGATATGGGTTTTCTGTGGCTACTTCAGTCGGTTACCTAACCATCAGCCATGTCCCTCTTCTCCCTTCGTTTATAGAAACTCATCTGTGTTCCAGCTGCAGCATGGAGAAAGTAGGCTCCTCTCCTAGCCCAGGGGAAGAAAATGATTAGTCTAAGCCAAGCAGTTAATCCCGTTTACCTGTTCTGGTGATTAAGGTACAAGTGGACATAGGACCAAATTCTGGCCAATGAACCCTAAGGAAAACCCCACTAGGTAGCTTCTGATTAGGATTTTGCTCCTCAATAAGAGCAAAGAGTTGTTAAGGAAAAGGTTCATTTTATATTTTTTCTCTTGCTTCCAGCTTGGGATGTTGCTCTGACACTTGGAGCTGTGGCAGCTGATTTGAGACCATGAGGGACTGGCCAGGATTATTGCAGAAACGAGGGTCCAACATCCTAACATTTTTGATCTGCTAGATCATTCTTGGAAGTGCCCATCTCTAGCATCTTGCCATGTAAGACAATTAAATGACTTTGTTATTATGCCTCTGTTAGTTGGGTAGTCTGTTCCTTGCTGCTAAATGCATCTTAAGTAATATCTAATATGTCTGCCTCAAGACCAAGAGATGATGTTAGAGCTTCTGTCAGGCTGGCAGCAAAGCCTGCATCCCAATGATTGTCTGGTGCCTGAAAGCCAATATTTTCCTTACATCAAATCACACCTCCCCTGCAGCCTTTTACATGCACAAAGAAATAAAGCTGTTTCTTTATTTTCCACCCAACTATCAACGTCATGATCACTCTATATCAATGGGCCAAATGCAGAACACATAATACCAAACCCACGGAGGAAGACAGACAGTTCTTCCCTTCCCCCAAAGCACACTTAGCCAAAGAAGCAGGAAACAAAAGGAAAAAGAAAAAACTCTACCCAGGCCTCATCTACTTGTTGTGGGTGGGTGCAAGAGTGGGGTCAAGGAAACACCATAGGTACCTGAACTCTTCCTTTGAGGCCTTGGCTTCATTCCTCTGGGCTTGCTCCCCGTCCCCGAAGGTGAGCACGGCAACTGGCAGGAAAGGAGCTTAAGGTCACAGAGGCGGATGGCAGGGCTGGGATGTGTAGGACCCAGAGCAAAGCAACTGGGGCCGACTGGGTACTGCTCAGGAGAGAAAAGAAGTAGTATGTGTTTGTCTTTTTCTGACTGTGACATTCAGGAACGGTTGTGTTTGCCCAGGGAGCATGGCAATGAATCCCTGTGCCCATCAGGTCCTGCCAGCTCCATGTCTGCACCTCACTTGTGAAATATCTGTGGAAAAGCTGCCTGGTTTAAACCAACCATTCTTTCATTTTCTCTCCTGATGCACTCGCTTGCTCGAATACCCTCAAAGACACCTGCTGTCTGAAGGGTCAAGCCCAATCTTTAGCCCAGTCCTCCACAGTATCATCCCAGGCCTATTAGCCTTGCTTCCCACTTGGGTCCAGTGTGTACCGCAAAGGCCAAAAGCTGGCCCAGGCACTCAGGCCCGGGCAGCCCATGCAAGAACTGGTAGCTACTCCCAAGGATTTCTTTGATTCCCTCTTCCTTAGCTTGGTGCATCCTGCCATTTCCTGTCCTCAGCCCCCCAGAGGGGGATCCACAGGCTTTCCAAAGAGTCCCCCAGTAGACATAATACATCTGTCTGGGCTAAAGTGCTGTTGGGAGCCTTGGGTGAGCCATGGGCCAAGCTGCTCATAGCACACAAAGGAATCTGGTAATGGTCCCCCAGCCCATAAAAACGAGTACCCACATCCACTGTGGCCTGGCGAGGCTCTCCCCAGGCTGAGGAACACCCATTTACATGCTCAAAAAGAGCAAGGGCCTGAGAAATCATTCCTCTTAAACTGCTGTCTAAAGTTGTAGAAAGGGATCTGTTAGCACAGACAAGGAGCCAGATCCCAAATTATACCTCTCATAGAAAGTCAACAGAAGTGGGTTGGTCCTATTCTGTAGCTTCCTGGCCTTTGGAACATCACCCCAGTCAATCAACAAATATCTCTCCCCTGCTCTCAGTCTCTCTCTCCCTCCCTCCGAAAAGAAATAGGGCTTGGTAGAAATAACATGAGTTTTGAAATAAGACAAATTTGGGTTCAAAATTGGTCCCAGTCATTCTACAAACTCTTGACCCGCACTGTTGAAAACAGTCAAGGTCATCCAAAACAAGAATCTGAGAAACTGTCATAGTCTAGAGGAGTCTAAGGGAACACAATGACTAAAAGCTATGTGGTATGCTGGATGGAATCCCGCAACAGAAAAAGGACACTAGAGAAAACTAAGACGATTTGAATAAAGTATGGAGTTTACTTAAAAATAATGCATCCGTATTTGCTCATTAATAGTGACAAATGTTTCACATCTGTAGACCGCCCTTACCCTCAGTTTGAAGGAAAAAATGAAGCCAGAGAGGGGAAATGAATTTCCCAAGATCACACAGCAGGTTGGGGGCCAAGTTAAAAGTGGAACTTGGATTTCCAAGCTAATGTGTATTAAGTGCTTACTATACACCAGGCATTTAATCCTCATAGCAACTCAAAAGGGCAGGTACCATCAATAATTCTGTTTTGCAGAGAAAAATACCAAAGCTCAAAAAAGTTACAGAACCTGAACAAAGAACTGACTTTCATAATAGTAACTTGTCACCATAGATTCAGTAAGAGAGACAATGGTCATTGGCACTAATTCGAGGCCAACAGGAGCCCCCAGTTTGGGCTGTGGTGAAGGAAACTTTATTGAGTGCACACAGCTCAACTGTGATATAACAAGACTGTGAGAACAGCATGGCTATAGAACAGCTCAGCAGTGTTACAGCTCAATTATGAGCCAACACTGGCTGTGCGGTGGCCCTGGGGTCAGGCCCCTCTCTGGCTAGACAGCCCTGTTTTGCTCTACTGTGTTCTGCTGCTCTTCACCACTCTTGCCCTGTGAGAGTCTTTGGTGTTTCATCTTTGGTGTTTCAGCTCCAGCTACAGAAACACAGACTTCAATAGAAAGGGAAAGTGCACTCTCTGAGCCCTAGGAGAGCTGGTTTATGTAGACAGAAGTCCCTGCCCCTGGTCCCTGATTGGTTCAAACTCATGCAAATGAGGGCTCCAAATCCTCACAGTTTCATTGTTTTAAAAGGCACTATCCTGATTAGCCCATTGTTTTAAAAGGCTCTATCCTGATAGAGCTGCTCTGATTAGTCAGTGAAGATGGCCGCCCAGCTCCAATTGGATGGATAAAGCCTCAGTCTTATTGGCTGAAATACAATTCCAGGAACTCCTTTATAAGGGCTGGCTCAGATGGCAGAAACACAGTGCAAGCAAGCAGTTCAGCGCAGGCTTCTTGCTGAAGTGTGATTTCAGTGAAATGGCTGCTAAATTCTGTTTTGTTTTTGTTTTAATTTGAGCTCAGCTAGCCACTGGGAGCCTTTCTCAGTGGGTATCATTTTTCTCGGGGTCCACTACCCATTTTGTAAAACTGTAGTGCCTAGATTTGGCCCCATATCTGTGTTGCTGAAGGGAACGATGTCATCTATTAATCTAGAACGAGTGGAGAAGGGAGCGCGTCCCATAATTAGGATGGAAACCGATGTCTGCATGTTTATATTGATTCTCTATTTTTGCTTTGCAGAATGAATTAAACAAAAATCTACTTCAGTGGGGTTCCTTAAGTAGTAGGGATTTGCTATATGAAGTCTGGGGGCTATAGAAGGACCTCTGAGTTATCCTGTCTATGGACCTGTCCTCCAGCCCACCTGTACTCAAGCCACCCCTGTGGGGGTTTCCTGTGAAGCCCCCAACCTCCTCCAGTATCGCCTCCCCTCCTCCAAAATCCAGGCCTGCAGGACAGACCCAAATCCTTGCCCGGCCACTGCCTGAAAACTCAGCTTTGTCCAAATACTGCTTTATTCACACAGCAGACAGGCCTAATAGGCCAGAAGGGATGTGTGAGGCTCTCCAGATCCATCATAATCTGAGTGTTTAAAGGTCCCCAAATGCCCATTTAGACAATCCACATTTTCTATCAGCTAGTAAATACTCTGGGACCTGGTCAGCAGTTTTAAAGGTCCTGAAATAGCTCATTTGCATAATCCATATTTTCAGAGCCCCTAAGCATTTGTCCTACCTACATAATCTCAATCTTTATTATATATGAGGAAGAAAAGGCTCCCAAGGAGGGTAGAAACCCTTGACATTCCTTCTGGGAGAATTGATTCTTGTTTTTAAAAATGACCACATTTTCAAAAACAGACACGGAGCTAACCACAAAAGGAAAATATTTAAAGGGAAGCTGTTAACCTATGTAGGCCTGCAAATGTTCTTTCCTTGAAGGCAGGAAAATCCCTCTGCAAGCTCCCAAAGATACTAATTACACAACTGGCCCTTGCAAACACTTCAATTAAGGTTGGAGCCTTCTCCCTCCTCCCCTCCTTCTCCCCCTCCCTGTTGGTTCCTTCCAGGAGGCCAAGAAGAACAGAGGTTCCCCTGAACATCTTTTTCAGCATCACTTTTCCAGCGTTTGTCTCAGCTCAAAGCATTTCCTGAGGAAAGGGAAGGCAATTGCTAGGAGAAATTTAGGTGTCACCACTGTGAGCCGTTCAGCTCAGATCTGAGATAAAGCCTTCGCCCAGTGGGCAACAGGAAAGTGGATTCTTGCAGTCGCCAGTATAAAGCCCCAGGGGACGGTGAGAAAAAGCCCCTAGTAGGATGAATCTGAGAAAAGAAAGGTCCACACTGCCTCTCTGCTGTCTTAGATAGAAAAATTATCTGCCCTGTTAGGAAGGGTATCCAGATTCCAAAACGTGGACGACCATAGGCGAAACGTGGAAGATGCTCCCTAACTCAATGTGAGCCAAAGACATCAAGCTTGAAAAGAGTATATACTGTGTGATTCTACTCCTACAGCCTTCTAGAACAGGCAAAACTAATAATGAGAGAAGCCAGGTCCGCGGTTACCCTGGGGTTAGGGCGGGAAGGAAGATGTGGGGCACTTGTGAGGTGCTGATAATAGCTTGAACTGAGTGCTGTTTAGCTGGGTGTATTCACTCCGGGAAAATGCCTGGAGCTACACCCGCCACCCGGATCCAAATTCCCTGAGTTCCAGTTTCAATTTCCCCACAGTTTCTCCTGGCGCTGCTCTTAAATCTCTTGCTGCACCTTTATGTGTACTCTTTGAGTACATACAGGATGCCCAGCTCTCTGTGAAAAGGGGTTACTCTTCCTTTGTCCAGATTTTCGATTTAGTAAAGGTCCGGTGCGAGGGGAATATTTATAGTAACAAGGATGTCTCTAAATGCACTAGAGTCTTCTTTGCTATTCTTTGTCTCCTAACTCTTACATCTGCTAGAAAGCTCACCACCTTACAGAGGTCTTCTGGTGGTTGGGAGAGGAGGAGAGGGGTTCTGGCAGAGAAACTCAGCCAGGTCTGGCAAAGAGGGATGTTTCCTTGTTGAGTGTCTTTGAAGCTAGGCAAGGAGGCCAGGCCAGGTGGCCCTGGGTTTCTCCAGACTCCAGTAGGCCTCAGGGGCCGCTGAACTTGAGCCCCACGACCAGTCCTGCAGAGCCCCACTGAGCTCAAAACTGGAAGGAAAGACAGGTAGGGAAAGCTGGGGAGAGGCTGTGGGAGGGAGAAGAAGGGAGCGAGTGGGGATTTGAAAAGGAAAAAGGAGCAAAATTGACCTGTATTGAGGGTGGGCTAGGCGCTGGTGCAACAATTCAGATGTAGGCCTCTCTAAATCTTGGTTCTTCCTGACCCAGCAGCTGGACAGGGCAACTCGGGAGGACAGAGGTACTTGGACAATCCAGTTCTCACTGCAGATCCTCCGCTAACAGCCGGCACTTCCTGCTCCCCCTCCCCACCTGGAAGCCCACCGGCTAGAACGAAGCCAGCCTGAACTCCCGCTGCGGGCGCTGAGCACCGTGGCCTCCTCTGTGCCGCACACTCCCTTGGGGCACCCCCTCAGACCCCAAGGGGTGGACACCTCCTCCAGGCGCAGCCAGGCTGGCCGAGGGACATGCGCCCAGGCGGTTGGAAAAGGGCAAGAAGCTCCACGAAGTCCTCGATTTCCGGAGACCCTGATTCCTGGTGGGACCTTCCTTTTCTCCCACCACGTACCCCCACCCCTAACCGGGGATGGAAACAGTCTGCGCTCCATGCAGCAAGTAAGCGCTGCGGCCGAGGGTGACGTAGCACGCCAAGGTTGGCACAAGCCCATGAGTGTGCGCGTGAGGCGCGAGCAATATGCTCGCTCCCGAGCCCTCCGCATTCAGAGCCTGGAAACCCTTCGTACCGCTCCAGAGCCAGTCTCCTTCGCGTTCTCCAGTTTGCCCCATGTTGCCCTGGCTGGCTGTCGCCATGTTCCAGTCCGCCTTTCCCCACGCCCCCCAGGGCTGGCTATAGATGCACAAGGCGTTCTGAAAGCCCCTGCCTCCCTCGTCAAGGCCATGAATGACATCATCCCCCTAAAGCCCTTGCTCCTCTTCTTAGCCTTCTGCAGCCTCCATTCCAGCAGATGATTGATAGATAGATACAGAGACATTGATAAATGGATGGACGATATACATAGACGATAGAACGATACATATGGATGACAGATACATAGACAATAGATATAGACAGATATAGATGAGAGAGATGATAGGTGGATAGATGGATAGAAAAAAAATGGATGGATATAGATAGATATATAGATATAGCTATATGTATACATATATATATATACACATACACATACATATACATGTACATATCTATACCTATACCTATACCTGTACCTATACATATACATACTGAAGGGACAACTCAGGACCCCAGTCTGTCCAGGACAGTACTCAGGTTTTTACAACCTGCTTAATAAAATTGAAGCTTCAGGGTTCCAGCCACATAAGCTGTGAAAATTATAAAGTGCTCCCATCCCTCTGTAATGAACCTCAACAGCAGTTTAGCCTGGAAACTCGAGTGCTACTTTTAGATGGTTTGAGCACAGCTCCAGTTCTGCCAGGCTTGCCTGCTTACATCACCAGATTAATTCACCCACTCTTTCAACAAGCATCCATTGAACCTAAAGTAGCCACAGAATGCTGGGTATTACCCACAGAGACCAACAGGGCATGGGCCTACTCGATAGGTGCTGGCTTTCTGGTGGGCATCAGACCCTCACATGGTAACTCCGTGTGACAGGTGCCCTGGGAGAGGTTAAGGATGCAGAATTATGAAACACACGGGAGGGAAAGCTTTTCACCTGGGTCTTGAAGAATGGGTTGGGGGTTCCCAGGAGAAGGCAAGGCATTTCAGGCAGAGGCACCAGGATGTGCCCTTAGGAGTAGACGGCCCAGTATCTCTGGGATGGGAGCAGTTTGGTGGGACTGGATCACAGAGCCCCGAGGCGATGGTGCATACTAGGTGTAGGTCATGCTCAGAGAGGAGGAAAGCATTGGCCGAGGCCAAGTTGAGAGGGGCCCTGACATCCAGCCTATTTCTTCTGTTCCTGTGTCCTCTGCCAGACCTGTCCCCATGCGCCTAAGGTGACAGAGGGTGAATCCTCAGGCCTCTTGGCCAGGTCTTCAAACGATGGACATGTGACAATCTGAGAATCAATCAGCTCTCCTGTGGGAGAAGCTCCAGAGTCAAAGCAGGCAGGCCTTCCATCTATCTGACCTAAATCCTCCCACCCAGGGACAACCTCTTCCTCAGATGACTCAGCTCCTGGCTTCCTCTCTGCCACCAGCTGAGATGTGTAACTGGTTACCATAGCACTCCCAAGGAGCCAGGTTCATACCTGTTTTTCCTGATGGGACCTGGATATCTAAATTGCTACTGTGCACAGCTGCTCGACTGCAGTGGTACAGTGTTTGGCAGGCGGCATCTCAGCGCCTTCCTCTCCTGCATGAACTTGGGATGGGGGCAATGACTGAGAGAGGGAGGCCTGATGACAGATGCCTCCACCGTGGGGATGCTAGGCTGGTATTTCTTTTCATAAGATTTGGGTCTCCGGAGGGAGGGGAACAAAGAACATAAAGTCGGGGCTGAGAACTACTGTCAGAGTTTGGTATCTGTGGAAGACTTCTTACTATTCCAGGTCATTCACTACATATGCGTACCTTTCGAGAATACACTTGGGAAAGATGCGCACTCATTTGTCAAATGTTATCATACTCGTCAAAGTTACACCTACACACACACACACACA
>NW_024346667.1:12412233-12428062 GCF_902729225.1 Pteropus medius
AATACTCTTTCTGAAACATGGTTCATTATTCTCATGCCCCAAACCTTCGGTGCCAAAAGGAAAGACTCAAACTCCTTCCCCAGGCTTCAACCTCCCTTTTAGATATCTCCCTCATGATCTACCTAGTAACCATCGTAGCTGCTCCCCCACAGAGCCCACCCCCCTATGCCACAGCCTCAGCAGACCACTTCCTGCTTCCCAAAGGTTTTCTGGCCACTCTGCTTGCCTCAAGCCAACCCTCTGCCTAGGCTGCCTTCCCTCCGTATCCACTTTTTCAAGTTGCCATCACCCTTAAGGTTCAGCCCCACTCCTCAGGGTCCCTTTGACCCTTTCTTACCCCTAGTTAAAATTTAATCCCTCCTTCTTTCTTCCTGGTTGAATTTTTGGGGCTCCTATTAGAAGACAGAATCTGCCATGAGTTATATAGACTTAAGTGTATCTGTCACACCCATGGTGCTTGGCCCCTGAAAGGTAAACACATGGCTTTATTTTGGTGTCCCTTTACCTCTCTGAGGGCCCAGCATGGGTTCCAAATTAATGTGAATTTCATGGCACTGATTCACCCTCTCTCCCCTCTAAGTGGGTTTTGAAGACCTTCATCAAAGATAAACGAAGAAACCTTGAATGGGCAGTCATCTCACACTCAACTGTAGAAACTCCATGCCCGAGTGAAAAGACAGGGGCCACCAGAGCAGAGGGGCTGGACCCTACACATCTGGACTCCTGGCTCACCCATCGAAGTGGTACTTCCGCCATCTCAGCTCTTCAGAGCCTCAGATGCCCAAAGGGAAAAGCGGGGCTGGGCCTCCTCTGCGAATAGAGACAAGGCTTCCTGGTAAAGTAAAGGAGGCAACAGACTCAGGAACAGGCTTCTAGAACGTGCGGAAGGTGCTCTGGCTCCACCCAGGCCCGAGCCTAGGCATGGACCTCTCCTAGCGGAGGAGTAGCAACATGGTGGCAGGCTCTGGCTTCCAGGACACAGCTGGCTGAGGCTGTGGGCTATAACTCCATGGGCCCCCGCTGAGCCTGCGGATGCAGCCCTTGCAGGCAAGGCTAATGCGATTAATTGGTTCCAATTTTCAGCTAAGAGTACAAGCATTGATTGGGCACCCATAGGGCTCAGAAGCTGTGACCTCTGAGGATGCTTCACTTTCTTATAAGCTTGAACCAAGAAAAGAGAAATCCATTCAGAGGTCGTGGTGCTCACTTCCCAGCTGGGCCAAAGCTCGGCAGAAAGGCAGTGAGTTATAAATAGTGGAAGAGCAACCACTGAGAAATCAATGGTGAGGAGGGAAGATGCCTCTCCTCCCAGGGTGGGGCCTGGCATGCCTCTCCAGGGAAGAGCCAGGCCCAGTCAGAGCATGCAAAAGGAGACAAAGAGCCATAGTCTTAGAAGGGTGTGCATCTGCCCTGACTCCTGAAGCATGAGGACTTGCAGGGTGGGGATGGGATGAGGGGACTTCAAGGAGCGGTCTTGGGAGTTGGGCTCAGGCTCTTGGTGGAGCCAGGGGTTGGCCCGCTCAATGTGATCTAAGGCAGGAAGCGGACACAGGGCGTTTGCCTCACACACAGAAACCCAAATCCATTCTCCTGTCATCCAACCATTCTTACAGAAACCCATCCATCCATCCAGGCATCCAAATCTCTAGTCATTCAAGAATGAATCCAGCAAATCAGAACTGATTCTCAGCGCGAAGCTGTCACCTCCCCGTAAAGTGGTAAGTTCTACTTGCCCTTCAAAGCCTATTTGTGAGAATCAATGAGAAGACAAATGCCAACGTGCTTGCAGCCTGGGAAGTGTTATGCACATGCCGTGAGGTGTGTCTTTAACAGGGAGAGGTCCTTTGGGTGCTTCCAAGAGTGAAACATCCCAGCCCGTAAGGAACTCGTTCCCCTCGCTTGGTCTTCTCAATCTCAGCCAAGGATCCCTTGATTGGCATGTATGGGCTAGTTTCTCAAGTCAACTTTGAACTTTCTCCTAATATGAGGATACTGGAATATATTTTCGAGACCCTTACGAAAGTATGGTCGCCCCCAAAACTTGCTGTGTGACCTTAACCAAGTCAGTTGACCTTTCTGTGTGCCAGTTTTTTCATCTGTAAAATGGGGATAATAAGAGTGTCTCATAGGACTGCCGTGAGGATCTGAAGAGTCTATATATGTGACGTGCTTAGAAGAGCAGCTGGCACACAGTAGGTACTAGGTAAAGGTGAGCTTCTTATGACTATGATGCAATCTGCTAGTGGGAAATAAGGATTCGAGCTAACCTTTTCCAAAGGACCTTGGGGTGACCATTGGACAAATGCTTCTAGCTTGAATACGTATTGAGCCATAGTCTCCCCAGGCTTTAACTCACCTCAGTACAGCAACTTCCTTGGAGAGGAGACTGGGAGTCTCTCTTATAATTCATCCTAGAGACTCTGTGTTCTAAAAAAGGGGTCCTCAACCCCAGGGCCACGGACCAGGTACCAATCCGTGGCCTGTTAGGAACCTGGCCGCACAGCAGGAGGCGAGCTGCTGCGAGCAAGCAAAGCTTCATCTGTATTTGCAGCCGCTCCCCAGCGCTAGCATCACCACCTCAGCTCCACCTCAGATCATCAGGCATTAGATTCTCATTAGGAGCACCAGTCCCTGGTGCCAAAAAAGTTGGGGACTGCTATTCTAAAACATTGCACCCTCTGAGAGAAGACACTACAGAGTCTCATAGGAAAAGAAAGGGTGAATAAAAAACCCTATCTTTCCTTTTCTTACAGTCAGGTGGATAAAAAGGTGGAATTCCATTGTGATAAGGAGGAGAACAGGCGTACGGCTGAGATTTTCTAGATGCTGCAGGCTTCCATTAAAGTCTATCAGATTAAAAATGCTCTTAGTATATATACCTGTGGACAGAGACACTGACTTGTTTAAGTAATGCTTTCCACTCATAACACAAATATTAATCAATGTTATTTACTTCTTAAGAGCATGGCACAATTCATAGTAGCTTCTAGCTTTTTGCCCCTCTCAAGCAGAAAACATCCCCAGCTCAGAGTGAGAGGAAGCTGTAACCAAGAGCCCAAGATCACATAGGGTCCCCAAAGCTCCAAAACCCATGAAGACTTTGTTGTCAAGAACATCAGAATTTATGACTGCTATATATTCTTGGTTCTGCTGTACTTTTTATTTCAAAGAATAACCAATCGGAGCCTCGGATTTTCCTTCTTTGCTTACTGCTCATTCCACTATGCTCTCAGGATAGCAATGTGATAAGACACAATCCTTGCCCTCAAGGAGCTCTTAGGGTAAGACTATTTCCTTGAACTTGGCCTTATTCCATATAGACCTCTTCCCTCTTGCCTGCCTCCCACACTACCACTCTCATTACTGACCGACCAAATGCTCCTGTGTTCCCAACAGCATTTACTTAGCCCCTGCCTCCAGCTGAACACTGGACCAGACACTGCAGAAAACAAAGAAATAAAGTCACCCACCTTATGGAGTCTACAGCTCACTAGGGGACTTTTCAAGAAATGTAACCAAAACTGCCCTGGAAAGTTTGTGGCCCACAGGCAGTATATCCTAGACAGAACGGCTCCTCTCTTAAAGAGCACAATCCTTCTCAGTCATGTGATTGTGACACATAACAGACAGTAGGGGCCAAAAGCACAAGCAGTCTGGAAAAAGGTGCTGTAGAACAGCATTCCCATAATAGCATTCCTGGGAAAAGCCTGAGGGTCATGACCAAATCCGGTATCCATGACCATCACTAGGTTACCATGGCCGTCGCTAGGAGGAACAGCACCTTTAAATGTGGACATATGTATTTCTGCTCTATGTACGGTGAACCCACACTTCCTTGTTGATAAGAAGTGGCCAAGTGGTCCCATTCGGTCCAAGGCAAAGGGTCCACACCAAGTGCAAGAGCACATGACGACATTAAGCAAATGCCAGGAGTCAGGTCCTGGGTGTAGTGTATGGGACAGACTGTCAAAATGCCAGACTGAGTCATCAATCAAGGGATAAAGTGGGCAGTGGGAGCAGAGGGGACACACATGGGCACATGCTTCCACCTGTTATCTTTTTCAATACTTACAACTACATCTGAGATGGATTATTCCCCTTTTACAGATGCAAAGACTGAGGCTCAGAGGGGTTACCTCGCCCAAGGCTCTGTCATCAGTAAGTGGTAGAACCAAGACCCCAATTTTTTATTCTTAAAGCTTGGACTTTTTCAACTATACCATGTAGCCTACAAAAATAAATCATTTCCATTTCTGTATTTGTTACTGATATTTAATTAATTGATATTTAATTCATTAGGCACCTCTTAAACATCCTCAGTGCCCTAGGGCTGCAGCTAGGCACCTCTAATCCAAGGCTGCTTGGATTTGGGCTCCTGCCCACGGGGGAGAAAGTGTGGCTCCTCCCTTTCCTTTCCAGGGCAGCGACGTTAGCTCGCTGACAGTAAGCTCTCTGAGTTACCCCGCTGTGGCAATTTCAGCTCCAATTTGTTCAAACTCCAGACCAAAGGCTCAGACACAGCCTCTGATGTGCTGAACAAAAACTAGAGACAGGAACTCGTCTCAGTCAGTGAGTCGGGGCTGTCGGTGAGAAAGTGCTGGGGCGGGAAGGACGGCGAGCCCTCCCGGCACTGGCGTCCCCATTTCTCCCTGCTGTGCGGTCCCTGCAGCCCCGCCCTCGCCACCGCCCGGGGATGCTGCTCTCAGACCCAGGCGCACTAGAATCACCTGCAGATCCCCGCGCCATTCTGCTTTGTCCTGTGGTAGCTGGGGTGCCTCATGGCCCCCCAAGTCATCTGATACTGGTAGTCCATAGGCCACAGTTTGAAAAATACTGCAAGGGACAGGGGTCGTAGGTTGGGGCAGGTGGTGGGGTGGGGGTCAGTGCTCCGGTGGTGGGGATTACTTTCTGAAGAGATGTCTTCTATCTTAGAATCCAAGATGGTCCCTTAGGGGTGGGGGTGAGGAGGTGAAAGGAGCTAAAAGATCTTCTAGCCTAGCCCCACCCCCTTCTATTCAGGGTCGAGGAACTGCACCACCAGGGAAGGGACAATCAGTATCTTTTAGAGCTGCTTTTCTCTCAGTTTCCCCTCTCTACAAAGACGTCGTCTTCCAGCTGAGAATTTCCCGCCTGCTTCTGCACTACCTGGAGCTTCACTCTTCCTTTCCCAAGGAAGGAACTCGGGTCACTTCAGACCCCTTCTCATTTCTGAGGCACACTGTCTTTCCTCAGGTGCGTTGGGGAAGGAGAAACACTTGCAGAAGCACTTAAAACCTTATGAGAAGTTTAGGGCGGGAGAATCATGATTGCAAGTGAGCCTGGGAAAGTCCCTGTCACGACATCTTCACCTACATCATCACAACACACACATTACAACATACACAGTCCGCTACCAAAGATGTTTTATACATCTTGATAAATTAGTTGTAGAAGATAATATACAATTAATTTCCAATTTCTACCCTTTGCTCCATAGAAATGGTTCAGGAATTTCCTCTCTCACAGTTGTAAAGGAAATAATAATAAATTATTTTTGCCTTGTTACAGACGACATGCCCATTAAGAGGGCGTGTGCGTGTAATTCTCGACCCAAGTGTTTACTCCTTCTCTGATTTCTTGACTTTGCGTTGTTGCCTCCTGTTGTCCCATTGCCCCAGCAGGCTCTGCCCAGCTGAGTGACCTGGGAAACGTTACCCAACCCATGAGTCTGTTTCTTCATCAGTGGAATAGGGACATGATTGAACCCATGTTGTACAGGTGTCCCAAGGATTAAAGACAATCCCAGTAAAACACTTAGTAAAGTGTATAGCACAGATAAGTGTTTTAATAAGTGGTGGCACTAATTTGTTATCATTGTTATTGATTAATTCAAATATTGCCTCCTGCCATGTACGTGGCTGGCCTCAGCCCCCACCTCACGACCCGATCACTCAAGGACTCGCATGCCATCGCTAACACATCTCTGCCCGTGAGGCCGAATCACCAGACTTCCTTGAGATAACCCCTACCCCTGCTGAAAGGTGCCTCCTCTCCTGGCCCCATGGTGGCCTAAGAAATGTGGAACAGTGTCCAGAATTGATGCTTCTTAAAGAGACAGTATAGATGAGCAGATAGCTGCAAAGGATGGGAGTTGCGAGTTCTGGGAACACCCAGAACTGGACGGTCCCTCCTTCCCCAGGCCTGCAGGCATATCCTGGGCTGGGGGCAGCAACTGTGGTTAGCCTGCTCACGTGGTCACCGCTAAGCTAGTCAAAGCCTGCTCCCTAATGTGGTTGTCGCCCAGTCCCTGTGAATCCCCATGACCAAAGCCTGCAGGAGGGCCAGGGGTCAGATCTCCCCAGGAGGAGGGCTCTGACATGAACGGGGAGAGCGAGGTGCTCCCACCCACTATGAGGCCTTTAAGCTGATTGGAGAGCATCATGCAGCGGTGAGACAGAATTTATTTCATCGGAAGTTCAAATGCCTGTGACAAATTTCCAGACACTTTTATTCCAGCCTCATCTCCCAAACACACACCCGTCTGCTGGAACCCTGTAGTCACCTCAGCCGGATTCATGTCTGCTAGAATAAAAACTTCAATTCAGTGGTTACATTTGATGTACCTGCTGCCTTTCAACACATTTTTACATAATCTGACTTTAGAGCCTTTTCTTTACAATATGCTTCTCTTCTAAAAGGAACCGATACTTTGCTTGATGGAGTCTATTCAAAAAATGTTCTTGAATACCTGCTAGGGCCAGCTTGGAGCTAGACACGTGGGGTGCAGGGAGGGGTTGGCAGGGGGATAGAAGGATGCTGGAGACATATCTTTTCCCTCCAAGAAGCTTAGAGCTGGGGCAACATGGGGGGAAGACAGAGATTTACACATCTAATCTGAACGCATGCTAGGCTTGGTAAGTACTCTGAAAGAGGCGAACGCAAATTGCTTCAGGAACAAAAGACTAATTCCTGTGTTTGCATGGGCCTGTGATTGCAAACGTGTGAATTCATGATACTGAATTCATGAGTTAGAATTTATGAATATACAATTGCGGTGCATGAAATAAAGCTCTTGATCTAATAATACTAATACATGCTAGATAGAGTGTGACCAGATGAGTAATTAGTGAAGCTCTGGGGTGTTATAGCGTTATTCCCACTTGCAGAAGGAGAAATATGAACTGCCTATATTTATAAACAGCTGTGCTCTTTAGTGTGGCAGCCTCTGGCCACATGTGGCTAGTGAGCACCGGAAACGTGGCCGGTCTGAATCGAGATACGTTATAAGTGTTAAACACATGCCAGATATCAAAGCACAGTACAAAACATTGAAAAATCTCATGAATAAGTGTTATAGTCATTATATGTTTAAATTATAATACTTTTATATAAATTGGCTTAAATAAAACATCATTATATAGGTGCTATTAAAATTAATTTTACCTACTTCTTTTTACTTTTTTGAATGCGGCTACTAGAAAAGGTAAAATCCTAAATGTTGCTCACATTTACAGCTCACATTATATTTCTACTGGCCAGCATGGATCTAGAGCATTCACATCCATTTTATCATTTAATTCTCACCACAATTCTACAAAGTAGGCATTAGCCCCATTTTAAAGACAAGCCAACCAAGGCTCAGAGAAGTGGTAAACTGGCCCAGGTCATATCACATTAGGCTTCAGGAACTCATTTGAGTCCATGACTCAAGGTCTCACCTGCTTCCTTACCTATAACATGGAGCTCACACCTCCCTGACGTGGTGTAGTAAGAACAGAAGAAGATGTACTCAGCTTTCAAGTGAGGACAGTCACCGTTATATCGCACATCCTGAAAACAACCCCTCCATCCACTGCCTTCTACCTTCGAGGCCCATGGTTACTGCTCCTGAGCCTGGGCTGGGAGCCCCTCTTCCCTGGCACCGCCCCTGGGGCCTTGCATGGCCTGGCTTCGCCCCCCCCACCCCTGTATTGTGGTGCCCCCTTAGTGGCTGTCACCCACACAATGTGAGCAATACTATGCCTCTCCTGGAGGCTGAAGCATAGTATTACACAGAATAGTTTCACCGCCCTAAAAATCCTGTGTGTCCCCTATTCATCCCTCCTTCACCCAGCCTCAGGCAACCACTGATCTGTTTACTATCTCTATAGTTTTGCTTTTTCCAGAATGTCATATAGTTGGAATTATACAATATGTAGCCTTTCAAGTTGGCTTCTTTCACCTAGTAATATGCATTTAAACTTCCTCCATGTCTTTTCAAGGCTTGACAGCTCATTTCTTTTTATTGCTGAATAATATTCCATTGTCTGGATGTACCACAGTTTATTTATCCATTCACTCACTGAAAGACAGCTTGGTTGCTTCTAAGTTTTAGCAATTATGAATAAAGCTGCTATAAGCATCCATGTGCAGATTTTTGTGTGAACATAAATTTTCAACTCATTTGGGTAAATACCAAGGAGCACAGTTGCTGGATCATATGATTAGAGTAGGTTTGGTTTTGTCAGAAACCGCTGAACTATCCTTCAAAGCGGCTGCACCATTTAGCATTCCCACCAGCAAGGAATGAGAGACCACACTACCTTTGATGAGCCGATATCCTGTTATTCTTGTTCTTAGGAGCTCCACCTTTGTGCTCCATGCCTATGAGCCCAGATCCAGCTATCCAATCTTACTGCTCTTCTGCAGGGAGTATTTAGTACTCAGTGTACGTATCTTTGCTCTTTAATCATATTTATGCTAATGACAAGCACTTAATACGAGCTGGGCACTGGACAGAGCTCTTCCAGTGTATCATCCCATTAATCCTCACAGAAACCCTATAAATGGGTCCTATCATTATCCCCATTTACCCATGTGGAAACTGAGGCTTGGACATGTACAGCAGCTTGCCAAGGTCACACTGCTGGTGGGTGGGAGTGGTGACATTTGAACTCTCTGAGAGTGACCCCTGGGCTGGGATGCCCCTGCTACATGTCTCTCCATCTCTTGAAGAGCCAGGACCTGCCTCGCTCACCTGGAAATCGCCCCCGCACCTGGAGTCCCCCGAGCAGCCATCACTGACTGCTGGCTGAGCCCCCAGGGCTCTCCCAGTCCTGTGTCACAGTAACCGTTCTTTCCTCCTACACGAGCTGTCCCCAGAACTTCCACGTTGTTTCTTCACGGTCCTCTCCACACCTTTCTCTTTCAGCCTCCTGCATCCACAAAGTCCCAATTTCCCTTCTGAGTTGACGACCCCCAAATCCCACATCCAACCTGGCCTTGTGTGAAGACATCGTCTCCCTGTTGATCGCTGAGCATCGTCACCACTTCTCCCATGAGGAGGCCCTTTCCTCTCATAATCACTGCTATGGACGAATGTGTCTCTGAAATTCATGTGCTAAGCTCTAACTCCCAAAGCGATGGGATTTGGAGATGAGCTTTGGGAGGTGATTTGGGTTAATGAGGTCACAAGGATGAGGCCCCATGATGGGATTAGGAGGTCTTTATAAGGAGATGAAGGGACCTCTCTCTTATCCAAAGTTGCACCTCTCAATTTTCCCTTTAAAACTTCTCTTGGATTGGGTTTTCATTTCCATCCCTGTTCCACCATGCTGGTTCAAGCTTTTCCCATCTATTTTGGATCAATTGTTATAATCTAGCCTCTGTTTATTCAGCCCATCTTACAACAAACCTGCAACAAAAATAACATCCAAACCATGTACATCAACTCCACAACCTGCTATGGCTCCTAAGTGTTCGCTGGATTAAATCTACTCTTTATTCTGGTATTCAGTCTGCAGTGATCTGGGCCCCACCCTGCCCCTGTCCTGGCTCACCCTGCACAGATCTCTGCTCCAGCCCAGCCAGCTCCCCATCTCTTGCCTGCCTAAGCTGGGCTCATTTCTACCTCTGAGTGGTTCCCCTGGTCTGGAATGTCCTCATTACTCTTCTCTGTCCATCTGGATGCCAATAAGCCTTCCAGATAGCCCTAAGTCCAGCCGAGCCAGGGCCATTGTCCCAATGACATCAGCCCCATGGGACCGGTGCTTCCCAACTGCCTGAAGCAAGAGCCCTCATGCTGCACTAACGAGCATGGCCCACAGGGGATTCCGGCTCAGGAAGTTGGCTCCACATTGAAAAGGACCACTCCACTCTGCTCCCACCCAAGGAGACTGGCCATCAGAACAGAACCACAAGGCTGTGAGGATCCAGAAAATGAGCTTCGGAAAGTGGAGACTCGAGGACATGCAGCAGCTGTCTGTTAGCACCCAAAGGGTTGCTCTGCACAGAAGGGAGTTCACTCTGAGCTGGGCTGGGGAGAAGAGGGAGGCCAAATGGGCAAAAGTCTTATGGGGGCTGATTTCGGTGTACTGGGGAGAATCTCGCTGGGAAGTTTAGAGTCACCTCAAATGTCACCACTTCCTCCAAATCTCTAACTCCCCTGGCTAAAATGAACCTCCCATGTGAGACTAGGACTTTAGTCACACTTCCCAGTCAGTATATCTCACTTTCTACTCAATGTTACAGAAGATGCGTAGACAAATATTCACTCTGTACTAGACTGGAAAGTAAGGAGGCAGAGTCCATGACTGATTTCTTTTTATAATCTCAAAGCACCCAGCCCTGTCTCCAGCCTGTAAAAAGAAAGTCTGGCAGGATGTTTGTTGAACGAGCGTGCAGCAGAACCCCTAGTATGCAGCTCGTACCCTGCCGTAGCTATGTCCCTTCCTGGGATTCTGAGAGTGGGCTCCCAGCAGGGCAGGAGACGGGGCTTACCACAAGGTCCCTGACAACTCCTGAACTAAAGGGTTCTGGTGCCCCTCTAGGAGAATCTTGCCTTTGCTCATCTAGCTTTTCCTTTGCTTCCTTCACAAGTTGGCACCAGACGTAGGGCTGAGAGCCAGATTAGCGACGAAAGCTGTCAAAAAATATCTCCCCTCCAGAAAAAGCAAGAGAAAACAACATCTTGGTGGGGTTTTCCAGGGGAAGAAAAAGTAAAATAGTCTCTTTCTATGTGTTGCCCTAAAATGGCAGTTTTGCAAAGGGAAAACATATTTTTTCTGCGCAAAGCTGTTTGTAGTGTGAAAGATGGAATGTGTGTGCTGAGCACAAAGACACAAATTGGCCCGAGGCTCAGCTATGCATGCTATTTTCCCAGGAGTTTATATTGGGCAGGAAGGGGTTGGGGAGAGGAAAAATAAAATCTTTGTTTGGTGAAAACAGAAAAGAAATATTGGCCTGGACTGAATTCAAATGTGGCATCTGGTATGAAGGAGGCCTATAATAGAGAGGCACTGGATAAAAAAATGAACGTTGAAGGGGCCATCACTCTATTTGCTTTCTCCAGGCCCTCCAGAGAAGGTGCAGGCGCACTCCAACAGCAGAATGGGCTGGGCCATCGCAGACTGAAATGCCCAGAGTCTGCTCCAGGACATGGCCAGGCATCCCTCTGAGCCCTGCCTACTGTACTCCTGGGGTCGCCTCACAAGGCTCTCAAGAAGATTGAAGGAGATATGCCCATAAAGGCATTAGCACAAGCCCTGGCCCCTAATGAGCACTGAGGAGTGGTGGTGATGGTGATGGCGATGATGACGATCATGGTGGTAAAAGCAGTGCTGGAGATGATGATGCAGATTAGTGTGATGGTGATGGTGATGTTGGTAGTGATGAATGAAGAAGATAATTATGGCGGTGATGATCATGATGGTGATGATAGTGACGATGATGATGGTGAAGATAATTGTGATGGTGGTGGTGATGATGAAGGTGATCATGATAGTGACGATGATGAAGATAATTATGATTGTGATCATGATGGTGATGGTGGCGATGACTACAGCTCCTGCCTCACCCACTGGGCACCACTCTATGGCCCTTCTTCCCCTCATAACTCTACCAGCCTCTCGGACTCAAGGAAAAAACCTACCTCAAAGTCTGGCCCAGAGTCACTCAAAGAGCAGTCTGAGAGCCACCAGCATCAGACATCTCCCTAGGAGTATGTGCATTGTGCGGATCTCCAGGCCTACCCCAAAACTTAAGATTGTGACTCCAGGGAGAGGGCTAGGAATACGCATTTTAAACAAGCTCCCTGGGCAGTTAGTTCTTATGTACGCTAGAAGTGAAGAATCACCCATGAAGTCTAATTCCCTCATTTCACAAATGAGAAAACTAAGGCCTGAAGCAGAACAGGTCAGCCGGCTAGGGAGGGCAGAGCCAGGACTAGACCCAGATGCTCGATTCCAGGAGCAGTGTGCTTGTCACACTAGCATGTCCTGTCATTTGTTCAACAATGACATTTTGAGTTCCAACTGTCTGCAGAGAACTGTCCAGGACCAAAACCAAAACAGACCAAAATGCCTGCTTTCAACAAGCACACAACCTGAGTAGGAGAGAACGGAAAAGTGTGGAGAAGAGGTGAGTGCCGGGGCAGAGGAGGGGCTGCGGGAGTTCTGATGGGAGAGGCTGTGGGCAGGGAAGGCAGGAGGCATGGAGGATCTCAAAGGTCGAGGAAGATGGTTTGGAGGAAAGGAACTGTACCTGAGCTTTGCAGGATGAGCAGAAGTTGCCAAACAAAATAAAGAAAAGGACACTGCAGGCAGAGAGAACAGCCTGAGCAAAGGCAGAAAGGTCAACTGTTGACGACATTTATGGGAAACAGAAAGAAGCTCTATTTGTCTAGAGCTCCAGGTGGAATGAGGCCCCATGGGGCTCAATGCCTGGGAGCCAGAGAACACAGTGTCTTGGTTTTTACCTTAAAAGCAACAGGGAGCCATCAGCAGCCTTCTGGGAGGGGAGTGGCAGGCATTTTAGGACGGTCAGCTGACAGCATCTTAAAATTGAATGGAATGATAGATAACCTTGGCCTTGAGCTCAGGCCCCTAAAGATGCCAGCACCCAGGGAGGTCAGTGGCTTCCAGGCCCCAGATGGGGTAGCTGCAAACTACCTCCCACTTGCCTTTGATAGGGACAGGGGTGACAGGTTGAAAGGGTGTATATGTGACATTTAATGGCTAAGGCTGCTCTTTGCTCTGTCCTGACCCAGCATGCCCACCTTAGCATATCCTGGCCTACCCTCTACTGTTTCCTTGCAGTAATGAGTAAGATGGGCTTCTCCTGGGATACATTTCTCATGTGCTGGCCAAACCTTGAAAGGCAGAGTGGGAGAAGGAGGTGGTAGCACCACTTGTTGTCCCCAAACACTGTGTTTCAGATCCATACACATATAGTAGCAGTGTGACCTTGGGCCAGTTACAGATTCTCTCTGAGCATCAGTCTGTATCCAAAAAATGGGGATGATGATACCTACCTTACAGAGCTGCCCTGAGGTAGGGAAACAAAGTGTAAAAAATGCAGCCCAGTGCCCAACCAAGCATGGGTATAAGCTATGTGGTGGCTGCTCAGATGATGATGATGATGGACGATGACAACAGTGACGTAGCTCCCCATTTCCAGATTGCACCACCGCCGTCACCGCTAGCATCCGCAGTACATAACATCATCTTCCTGCGTTGTGACAGCTTGGGCCCCTCATCAGCCACTCAGGATCCAGGAGATCAAAACATAGACAAAGCTCTTTGCTTCAGTCCCCAAGCAAAGTGTGGTGCCAAGAGAGGTGGAAGCTCAAGGCCAAATCTCTTCACCCAAAAAAGCTTATCTGACCTCGAAGGGGAAAGAAGGTGAGCTGGGATCAGTGCATCCACACAAAGGGCGGCACAGAGAGGAACTCCAGAGTCCTGAGAGCTAATTCTGCTCTACAGCTAAACTTGCAGAACCCCAGCTGCATCTTGGGCTTCTTGATGAAGAATTCAGAGACCTGAAATGTCCCATTATGCCAAGAAATAACACGAATAAACATTCCACAGATATTGATACTAATAGCTCCTTACATGTACGCAGACAGTGACGGGTCATTTGCAAAACACTTTCAGATCCATCATCCTGTGAAGGAGGCCGGGAGGAGACTAGTGAGTTGGTGTTTCAGGTGGGGAAACTGAGGACAGGGAGGTTAATTGGCACTGCTCACAGCAAGGAAAAAGACAGGTCTGACTATGTCTAATGCTCCTCTGTGTCTGATTAGAAGTTACTTGTGAAAGTTCTTTCCTTACAAGCCAAGAGAATAGCGTTTCATAGCTTATATAGGATACTCAGAAAGTTTCTAGTCCGATCTCCTAGATGATCATCTACTCCAAATGAGAAGAGACATCCTAAAGGAATACATTCTGTGCCTACCTCAGTGAATCACAGGTGTTTAAAGTAAGAAGGACCCTATAGAGATCTTCCGACCAAGTCCTTTTCAAGCTGTTGAAATTCAATCTCACTGCTCAGTGTGGACCAGCAGCATCAGTATCACCAGGGAGCTTGTTAGGATACAAATTCTCAGGCTCCACCCTGAGATTCTGCTGAGTCAGAATCTCTGGGGGTGTGACCTAGGAATCTGTAATTTAACAAACCCTCCAGGTGATTGCACACTAGATTTTGAGAATTCGGCACACTAAACCTGACACACGCTAATATTTGAGAGACATTGCTCTCAAGATGTGGAGGATTCTTTGCGGGATGGGGAGGTCAACAGAAGTTGAAAGCAGGTTTCATTAAGTTGATATAACTATGTTTTTAAACCACAATAAAAAACATTCCTTCAGCTCTAAATTATATACCAAATTTTGTCACCTAAGAGGCCACAAATACCATTAATTGGAGCCACCAACTTATGTCATATCTGTGTAGGCCAGGCCCCGGAGCCTCTCGCTTGAACACCCTGGAAGATGTCCAAGGCTGTACAGAAGTCTTCTGGGAGCCCAGAGCTGTGCACATCCAATCCTGTCACATGCAGGCACCAGCATGCTAGGGACACCCCTGTGCTATGCTCAGTGAATGACAGGCTTGAGACATCTCCCAGAAACAGTGTGAAAGTCAGCTATGAAATCACAGAAAATGCTCAGCTCGTCACACTCTCATCATTTCATAGATATCATTAGTGTCTTTTGTACATTTTTTTACTTATTATTATCACATCCATATTTATAATGAGGAAAGAATGTCGTTTGGTGATTCTACTGTGAAACAAATGATCTAATACTCTCTGTCAGGTTCTGGGTCTTCACTTCACAGGAAACAGCTCAACGATTGTAAGTTGAGCTGTTAGAAAACTCTTACCATTTACCACTATTGGTTAGAGCTGATCAGAATATTCTTAGTACTGTGCTACGCACATGCAAAATGGAAATAATTGAATGTCAAGACTGATGTGTAAGTATACATCATGTGTGTTTTTAGACTGGACCCCCTATTTTTTTACTTACTGATTTAATAAAAAGTAAACATTCTAAGTTTTAACTCACGGGACTCTTTTTATATGAACAATATTACTTGTATCTATTTTGTATTTTGGGACTTCGTGTAGGATTTCATTTGAGAAAAAGATGCTACTGTTCATAAAATGTTAGAAAATTCGTGTAGGATTTAATTTGAGAAAAACATGCTACTGTTCACAAAATGTTAGAAAATTAATAATTTAGGCCAACCCTCTATTTTATAGATAAAAGATCTATTATGGGTTCATGGGGTGCACCCAAGGTCACACAGGTATTTTAAGTATAATTAAACCAGAGAGCAGGGAAACATTCGTTATGTCAGAGGACACTTTAGGGACTCAGAGAAGTAATTTTTGTCATTTAGTAAATTTAGTTGTTTTCGTCATTCAGGGATTTGGAGAAATAGTTTGGTTTGGTTTGGCCAGAGGGCTGGGGGGCTTCTGTTGCTTTAGCTACTGGTTATGTTAACTCATTTTCCCTCCACAACCCCCTCCCCCTGCCCCCCGCCACCAACTCTCCGTTCATACTTCTCTATCTGCTCTAGGGAGAGCAGA